>NC_141781.1:11677564-11831354 GCF_054643075.1 Acanthaster planci
TGCGTGAAAAAGAGACAAAACGGAAGAATTAGAACCCCCCTTCAAAAAAAAGAAAAAAGAAAAATGGAAGGGGGGGGGACATACCAGGTGCACTCCCCTTTGGATCCACCACCACTCAATGGGACATCTTGACCACTTGGACAAATATTGTGCTCAAAAAGGGTACAAGTGCTGATAATTTTAAAGGTCACTGATGGTGCTGTTGTGTGGAGGGCACCTATCTTGGAAGTCAAAAACCAGCTGACCGTTATCACAGGCGCATAGTTGGTTCTGACATCCAAAGCATTGTGCTCTATTCGTATTCCTCTGTGCATACTGCATTCCTGTGCCCTATACAGTCTGAACTGACCTCCATCTTTTGTCAAATCACCTTGTAACCTTGGGCGGCAGAAGAACATGTACTGTGCATGTCGGCCTACACATGACTGTGTATCACTGTGACTTTTGGTCTGTGCTTTTCACCATTGTGTAATTTTTTTCTTAACTAGCCCAGAAGACCTTAAAAAACAACCTATAAAAAAAGAGCTATAACATTACGCCTTACGGTGCACATGTGGCCTGTGAACATGTAGATAATGGATCTGAACACACTGAAGTCCTTTGCTCAAGCAAGCTACTTGTTCGTGTATTTGCTTAATGTACCGTTGCTTATGGAGTCCCGCATATATATATACAGCAACCAAATGCATGTGAGAAAACACATTACCCCAACCTTGTAGAGATACATGTAGCCATGTACATGTACACTCTACCTGTCCTTGTTAATAATCATATTCAGTTAATCTGAAAGGGTGGATACATGTACTGTAACCAATCATGTTCATTTAATCTGAAAGGGTGGAAGCCGAACACATTATTGCTGTTAGAATGCTTGGCACTGGCAGCAGTCTGGTGGCTAAGTACAGGTACATGCACATTGAAACGTGCAGTGCAGGCCCTTGTACATTGTGAACAATATGCACATGCATGCACACCGTTCCACCACAGTTATGGTGACATGCATGTACATGTATAGTCATCTTTTTGCCTATTTTGTGTGAACCAAAAAATACCACGGGGACAAATTTTCGTTCTGACAGTTTGGCCCATAGTTTCCCAACAAAAGAAATTGTTCCCTCAACCCTGTAAAAAGCCTACCTACATGTACGTACACATGCCTGCCCCCCTTACACATTGTGCCGTTATGCACGTTATTCACTGTGCTTATTGAAGAGGGTAAATTATTCTCTCTGGTTTTTGTCCCTATCAAAGGGATACTTCTACTGCTCGAGTGGTCATTGGTTTTGGTCTTGGAGCTGATCTCAGGAATTGCGACACAACGTTGACGAGATACAGTGGCAAGTCTGTGTTGATTGGTCAGCAGCTGATTAGTTGCATTTACTTAGTGGCAGTATTCATGATTGAAAAAGAAAGGAAAACATTGCATGGTACATTGTGGCTGCACTAATTTCGGGAAATTTGAGGAAAAGCCTATATGTTGCCCCTAACCACTATTTAGTTAAGTCAAGAACATTCAAAGCACTTGCCTAAATCATGAAATACAGTGAAGATTTCGTTTTAAGTGCACAGAGAATGTTTGATGTGAGACCTCCATTAAGGGGTTGTTTGGTTTAAGTTGTGCTGATTATATAAGGCACACAAACTAATTGGATGATAGATACATGAACTCTATGATGTACATGTATGACAGTGATTTTCCATAAGAGCAAAATGAAGTGTTCCACTCCGTCATGTTAATGATGCATGGTGTAACTTAAATGACCCAGAACTGGACTGCTGAACAACACTAAGGTAGGTTTCCCAACCATCTTGGAAATCAGGGAACACCTCTACAATGAGTTACTGTTTTTCCAGTCGGGTGAAAATCAGGAAATTTGACAGAAATGCCCCGAATAAGAGTCATGGATTTTGATTTTTCCAAAAGAGAGAGTGGTCAGTCTGGCACATTTCACTGCAACTGCATCGGAGAAAACTCGGGAAAACTCAGGGAATGTTGTTTTCACACAATGCTGAGGACCCTGCAAGAAATTATGCCGCAACGTACAGTCTACAGGCAGTGTTCATAAGTCATGCATGTACATGTATGTATGTTGCAATGTGTATTAGAATGCTTCAGGGTTTTTAAAGGTGGTGCAAATTCCTGGAGGTGTACGTACATGTACGAAGCTGAGGAAACACTGAGGAAAGGGTATGAAAATCATGGGACGCACTGCTGGGACAGGCACATGTGTGCTGCCTTTATTTTTGGGATGTGCCAAAGATGTTATTAGCGTACATTCGGAATATTTTGGCATCATAAAAAAAGCTGCCGTTAAACCGTTTTAAGGAGATAATCTGTGATAGCGGTGTGCCCTCTTAAATGCCCTCCAACCCCCCAGATGCTGTTCGTGTGATGAATACCACAGCTTGATAGGCTCAAACAAAAAAGGGCAATTGAACTCATTGCGCACTGGCGCAGTCTGGTGTACTACATCCCAGTAACCTGCCAGTGCAATAATGTGGAAAATGCACTTCTACATTGTAACACGTTAGCCTGAAACTGGCATGAGAATTCACGAAGAGCTGATAATGTATCGAGGGTGCACGTATGTTTATGTTATGCACATTGCGCAGACCAAGCGTGGCACCTGACTTGAGCTAAGTTTGACCAGGGAATTTAACCAGTGTAGAATGCACTGCGATAATGGCACTTATGCTAATGCAGAGATTATGGCAGCATATGAACGTTCACCTGGAGCAGGGTGTTTACGTGCCATGCACTATGGATACATTTTGTGTGCTTATGTTTCCCCAAACACTGTAGTTGCACGATGCCGTATTGGGCGAGCCCAATTTTTGTTTTAATGGACTGTTTCCTTGTCTGCCCCCCGTCAGTTTTGGAGGCTGCCATTTTTTGCTCATCTCCTTCATGTACATGTACCACTACCTCAGGACTTAAATGGGAGGGGGGGCTATTTATAACCCCCCCCATCTACATTGTGCATTGGGTTGAGACCCTAGCACAGATGCATGTGTTTGACCGTGTTTATGATGAGAGATCACAAATTGTTGTGAATTAGGGATGTTCATCGATGGAATAGGCCAGGCTTGAACTTCATTTACAAGTCACCTGACAGAAAACCAGTTCTACAAGACCGTTCTGGTATTTCTTGTGCGTATTGTATATAAGGCCCCCCCAAGTAGTTATGCTTTCGATTACATGCCTCTCAAAAATTGGGTCGGTACATGTACTGGTAGGTTGGAAAAATTTTTTGTCGTCATTTTTTTGTGCTGATTGAATGGCATAAATGGGAACGAAAGCTACCAAAAATTGCCACAAAAAGTGACAAAAACGTGCCTTAATATCTATAAAAATTTCTACAGTCGACAATTCTTAAGAATTATGGACAATTTACACTGCTATGCACAACGCTAGTCAGGTAATCACAATGGCAAACTGGCCAACGATGTCTGTGTATTGTGTGGTAAGCATGCGTGATGCATCCAGACGGGTGGGTGATAAACCTTGTGCCGCTGCAGGAAACTTTGTGGAAACAAGCTCAATTCAAGTACGAGCAAAACAACTTCAAAGTAAACTTGTGAACATAGAAAATACACACATGGACAAGAGACTAAATTCTGTGAATTAACTTGCAGAAATCTTGCAACATCGATGTTTTTTTGACCTGCAGCTGTAGGGTTGCATGAATGTAAGGCTGGTGTAGTGTAACGACATCATTTGTATATAGTACACTGATGGCCACATTTCCATCACGTGTTCTTTTGCATGTTCGTGGCGCAGTGGGAACCAGCACAGCATTGCTTTAACGCATTGAGCTTTGCGCATGTGTTTTCAACATTGACAGTGAAATGCCAAGGGAACGCATGAAACTAAAGGAAGTTTATTTTAAAAGTTGCAAATGTAAGTAGAAAAACATAAATAAAAGTGTTTTAACATGATAAAGGGTTGTTCAGACGTCTTTTGAAAAGACAGAAACGACAATAGGATTTTAGTTTTTTTATTTAAAAATTTGTTTTTAAATTCATTTTTGGAACTTGCTGATAAAAATTTTAGGGTAGCGCAGAAAAATCTGGATCTGTTGGGAAACTGGAAGCAGAAGTTCTTTTTTTTGGCCTTAAGACCAGCTTTACAATTGTAGGTTGCTTCTATCACATCAGATGAATTAAATGTTGCTGGTTTTTGTGCACCCACACAAAAGATGAACACTGAACGTACGCTAATGTTGGTTAAAAGGTTGAATTTGTAGTAACAACTTTCTGGGGAGTTTCCAGTGTTATCCTACATGTACATGTAGACCACCACACTTGTATGGTCCTGGCTTGCACAAGACCGACATTAAATTCGTTGGACGTGGTCTCAGTGATCCAATGCAATTCAAAACCCTGATGGGCAGTATGGGAAATGGTTAGTGCGTGAAGCGGGGGTTATTACGTCTCTGCATGTACATATGCATGCACGCACCATGGACAACTCAGTATTTCCAACTGCAAAAGAAGAAGTAATCATCCCAGAAGTTGGACCAGATGCAGGTATCGATGATCATACTTGGCCACTGTGTGATGAGGGATAATGTTGTTCAGTGATGCGTGGATTGCTAATGTTTCCCTTTCTTTTTGTCTGCTGACTTTGTGGACAGTGTGGAAAGCAGGATGTCTGGAATGGATGAGCTGGGCCCACAGGATCACGCCGAAGGAGAGAAAACTGCCTCAGTCGTAGCATCGTCATCCCAGCCCTCGCCGATCGCCTGTGACAAGTAAGGATAACCGGGGGGGTGGGGGGGGGAGGGGAAGGGAAAGGCAGCGTATGTTTGAGGTCGTCGGGGCCATGTTGCACAGTGGCACCGCCCTCCTTCCCCAACAGTTGAACTCGACCTTGACTCGCAGGAAATGCAATCTAGGAGGGGCTGATCAGCTTTTCCCCTATGTGGTTCCGTAGCAAATTTGGGGTGGGGGGGATGGTAGGTAGGGGGGATGCGGCAGATGAGAGAGGGTGCTGTGCCCTGCTCTCGGCCCGTGCAGTGCGACCCCAGCAAGCACTCGAAAGATATTTTTGATCACTAAGAAAAATCAGATCCTTACAAAGAACTGGAACAACACCCCTGTTTACGTCAGACTTGGTTCATTTAAGCAAGGTTCAGATAACATCCGTTGTTTTGCTCATTAAGAAAAGGAAGGATATCAGTAGAGCATGAATTGACGGCAGTGTGTATTCAAAAATAGAAAATGAGTAACACTGGCACCAAAAATGTCATTACTGTGCCCCGCCCATGTTGTACATGTACATTGTACATGTACTTGGATTATGTTCAAAACATGCACTAATCTCTGAGCAGATGCCTTAAAGTGGAATCCACCTATACTGTATGTACATGTACATGTCCTTCCCACAGATTAGTTCATTGTGGTGTTGTCATCGGGAGACACAGATTGACATGTCAAAGTGGCCAGGTTCCATGTGAGACCTGATACATGCATGTGCTCATTATTGCCCTGTAAAGTTCTGCAGACAGACACTATGCGTAGTACCAGTCGTCTACAACACAAACGCCTTTTACATTGGGGCTGTGTCCAAATTTCGTATTTTGCCGCTGTGGCTTTTTTAGTCGTGAACATGCTCCAGAGCACGCATACAGCCATACATGTAGATCGTGTACCGCAGTACCAGTACCGGATGGCAGATTGACGTTTGTAGGAAAGAGTATGTTGCTGTGCTTCTCAGTCCCTTAGCAGGTGAAGGAGTGAAGATTGTTTATGGTTAGGCCATCCCTCCCGGGGCCCATCATAATCCCTCATGGAGATGTTGGAGGGTTTTGAAGGGTTGGGGAACATAGAGCTGCTCCAGTTATCCTTCCCGAGATACCTGACACCCCCCCTGAAAGTTGACGCACCAAGAATGTCCCGTTAGTTTACTGCCCAGTGGGGTCCAGAAGGGTTGCCGGGGGAGTTAAGGTTAAAGCTTCTTTGTGCAACTTTTACAGTTCAGGTTGGCGCATTTAGTAGCACCACGGTGTGCGATCGGCAGTGGGCAGAACTCTGGAACTTTTTCCACTGCACAAATTTCTTAACGTTAAAACATTTTGGTCTTCACCAGGAACTCAACCATGCTAGAAGAGAAGAGCATTCACTCTGTCAAGCGTTTGTGGAATACAGACGCCGACGAGGCTGTCGAAACGTCTAAAAGGTGAGGGATCTGTGTTCAGTTTCTAACAGTCTGTCATCTGTTTCACCAGAATTGTGATCAAAATATTAATGGTGTGTTGGAGTTGATGTCAGAAATTGCGACACAACCTTGATAAGACACAACGGCAAGTCTGTTGGTCGGTCAGCAGTTGATTAGTTGTGATGGAGTAGTTGTCAGCTGACCCGTATTAATTCAACAATGTGGCAGCTACCAGGAAGGGATTGCCTACAGACTGCAAGGCACTCCTATGTCGGTTTATTAACACTGAGCTTGCTAACTTGAGTTCAGAAACCCATCAGTTATTCAGTTCTAAATATTGTTTCATGTAATGAGCTTGTTTTAAAACTTCTTCAACTCTGGTGAAGCAGAGACGCGTTCTTCCCGAGGAAACATTGTGATTTTCGGACCCGAAATTAGGGAGACCAAGATCCTGAAGATGCACCTCCAGACTTCTCCCATAGATTCGGCATTGAGATCAGTGCCAGGAGCTTGTTCTCACACTGCGAATGAGCAATTCTTAATCAACTGTGAGACCTCATACTGGACATTCCTAATCTAACTTCATAGTGTTTGAGAATCTTGCCCTTAACTAATTTTAGCTCTTAGTCAATCAGTTTCAGAGCTCCCTACCATTTTTTTTTTTGGAGGGGGGAGGGCAACTACTTAAGTAAACTGAAAATATCAGCATCGTGGGGGATTAAGCACTTGTACTTGATTCTGCCGAGGTAAGCCTTATTTTGAGCTTGCAGTTTGCATTATGGATTAAAGTATCCTCTACAAGATGGAAACTGATGAAAATAAACTTCTGATTGCCCTGGTTTCCTCTCCTTATATGGTACAGGTCCATATATTTTTCTTAAAGATGTTAGATTGAAGACGGGGCCTGTGATTGGTATGCAGCTGGTCTGTAAGTGGACGCTGTACGTGTGTGCCCATTTGATACTGTACATGTACATGTATGATTACATGTCTGTTTTCTGTGCAAGGTCACCTCTTTGACCAGGTTTCCTGGTGTGGCTTCTACAACAGCGCCACCATGAGGCTAACCTTGGCTAGTCCAGGAAGCTGGCATTTACAAATCTCTAGAGGGCCTCTCTTTGGAGAAGGCTGTTTACAAGCACTAGTGTGTGATGTTGGCAAGATGATGTTTGTTGTAGGTCATAAAGTTGATCAGACATAAAAATGTGATTTGAGGAAAAAGCATAATTTTTCGTGTTACTTGCATTTTGAACTTGAAAGCTTAATTTGCTTAAACTTTTTCTACAGAGCACGTTTGTCAGAATCTGAGGACAACAGAATTTATGATAACGTGGCAAATGAGAAGCTATCTCATGCCATCGTTGCACCCGTGCAAAACCAAGACAAGGACACAAATGGTGATGGACGGAGTGACCATATACCTCAGGACACCAGCAATGGTGCGCTAGAGAATAACTCCCCACTGACGAACAACACCAAGGATTCATGCCTACTGGAAACTGTTGACCTTAGGCCAGATGTACATGTATCTCAGAGGGAGACTAGTTCAGTTCCCAGGGAGCCCAGCAAGAGTCGGAGTGAGACTTCAAGTACGTCAAGAACGGAAACTAGCACATTGAGTAACAGTAACCAGGAGGAGTCTATGGATGTAGATTCAGACTCGCCAGCAAACAGTGCACCGGTCAAACCCTCAGGATTAGAAACGCAAAGAACAGAAGCAACTGATAATAGCAAAGAGCGTCTTCAAGACTCGGACGAAACGGAATCAACAGATCTGTGCGGGGAGGCTTTGGAGCCTAAAGCGAAAGTCTCAGCAGCTGAACCAGAGGAAGTGGCGGGCGTACGACCAACAATCACCAACAACCAAACAGGTGCTTCAGGAACTCGGGATGTGAAACCCAAACAGTCTGTCTCGGAGACCCCCTCAAGAACCGAGAACGGAAGTGGCACGCAGAAAACAGTGCAACGCGATCTAGAAAATGGAGACGGGAAGCCCCAGACAGGAAATACTGCTGACCGCCAAAACATGGTCAAGGAGACATTGGGAGAAAAGGTTGAGAACAGTGTGGACTTGAAGGAGACTAGAGACAAGATGAAAGGAGACAGTACAAAAGAAGTTCCTACAAGCACAGGGTAAGTTGGACAGTAGTTTTTGAAGGCAGTGCAGACAATCCTGTTGGCTCTGTGGCTTTTTCCTTCCATTTTTAATTGATATCAAGGTATTTTTATCTGTTTGTCAAGAAATTTGTTTCACTCGTGGAAATAAATGAATGTGTATTTAAATGTGCAAAACCGTATGTCATATTAACAGGGACAAAGAAAAATATTGGACCCCAAATTTATTGAATGACCCATTGTTGAGGGCAGTTTTTGGTTGAAGTGAGGAGTTTCTACAGTACAGGTCAGGATTTTAGCCGACACTCTAACATGATCAGTAAACCCGACACACATTTCGATACACACTTCGTGGTTTTTACTGTGCATTGCTGGTCCAATGCATGATGAGCCTGACTCCGGATCTCAATATGTCGCCAGGGCTTGTGACCACAGACTGCAAAGGTCGCCGACAACATGTAGTGAGCCACTTCACACGCAGAGCCGTCGCTCCAGCCTTATGTATGCATGTACATGTATGGCAGTGCACTGAATAAGTGACTTTATATGTAGCGCTGGCCGGCAAGATGACCGTCACAAGTATTGAAATATGTACAGCCGTTTCCTAGTTTTGGAGCGAGAAAAGTTATTTGGTCAGGTTACATCTGAAAAAGTCAAATTTTGGTGAAACTGGCTGGCAGTCACACTGTGTGTGTTTGGATACAACAAAACTTTCTCCAAATGTACATGTAAGCCTTGAATTTAAACTCACAGGATCGACTGAAGTGACGATGTTTTTCCTGCTGGTTCTGGACTGGTTTTTAAGCAATTCTGGATTGCCCGAGAAACGTTTTCACAAGTAAAAAGTAACCACGAAAGAAATCTATTCTTCGGCCAGAACCATTATAACAAGCTGATTTTCCTATGAACCATTTCTTAATTTAGGGAAGTTGGAATCAATACACGTTGACACGCTAAGCGTGTTTGCGTGTCGGCTAAAATTCTGACCTGTTCTGTACCCAGGATGATCATAGAGGAGCAGAGACATGGCCTGAATCTGGTGTCTCCTGAAAGGCGGTCATTCATGCCAGGGACACTGGTGAGATTGTGTCTGTTCACTGTCAGGCTGAGAGTCCTCAGAAAAGATCTCTTCAGATATTGTTCTTAAAAACAGAAATTTCCTCTCTTTTCTGTTTTGTGAAAGATACAGGAGTGTGGTACTGCTTGGGTAACCCACAGGGTAGCCTGGTGTTAATGATTCTCGACTCACGAGTGAAGGGTTTGGGGTTCAAGTCCCGCTGCTGGCCAATAAAGAAGGAAAGAAGTGATAACACTGTATTTTACTGTCTATAATTTATAATTGTGATCCAGCCGTGTTTGACGTTATTTCAAGAGTACGTCAGACTCATTTGCCAGGGTTTTCAAGCTTTGTTCATTAATGCCATTTGCTTAATCCTAACCACCCCAAACCTGCCATACTCCAACAGCAGGTTTTGTCAGGTTTGGTACTGTATCTGATGAACTTGTTGAATTTCGTGAGACTTGGGATGAAAGGCTTAGGGAGATGGTGTTGGATTCTGTGTGAGTTGGGACACACACGGGTCATTGTGTACAGTGTCTGGCTTGCTTTACCAATTGTTGGACTATGCTTGATTTTGTCAGGTTTGGTACTGTTCAGTGCAAGTCATCCTATACTGCATAGACCCATCCATACCATATCACTCAAACACCAACGGGCTCATTCTGTTGGAGTTTATCAGGTTTGGTACAGTGACCTGCATGTACAAGTACATAGACAAGTACACAAACCTGTTGGATTTTGTGAGGTTCAGTGTGCTTTTTAGTACAGGAGCCTAGGGGGTTAGGGTTAACAATGCCAATATTGAAGAGTTTTGGAAGTAGTACAGGAGTAGGGGATAAGCAACATTCATGTAAGCAGCAGAAGAAGTTCAGTACAAGTGACACGTGTTGTCAGTACGTTGAAGTAGTTGAAGTTACTCAGTGTATTCATCACAGGTGAATTATTTCGGCAGAATTTTTGGCATATTGTGCTTTGTGCAGTTGTGCACCATGCTGTACGGATCATGTGGAAGGCAAGTTGTAATTCAGTATCTGGAACTGTTTGTTTGATGTGTGGCAAATTTAGGATTTGTTGTTTCATTTCCTGCCCATAGAAACAAGGAGCACTCCAGATCATCTTCACCCCAGGATGATGTGATTGTCCTGTCAGACGATGAAGTGGATGGCACTCCAGATGGTGACGATACAAGCTCCATCGACACGGGACCTTTCTCGCCCCTTCCCGATGACGACCCCCTGGGCAAGTTGACGGAGGAGGAGCTGGCTCATCGGGACAAAGCCATCCGGGACCTCCAGGAAGAGTTGCGGACTGAGGAGGGCAAACTGCTGCTGCTTAAGAAGCTGCGACAGAGTCAGCTCCAGCCCGTCCAGGTCCTGCCCAAGGAAGGGGCTGTGGCTGCCACTGACTCGGCCGGCACCAGCGCTGTACTGCCTCCCCAGAAGCCCAATCCCACGCCCGTTATCAATGCCACGCTGCCGCAGGTACTCCGCACCACCCCAGGCGCCAAGATCCAATTGTCGGCCCAGCAGCAGCAGCAACAGCTGCAGCACCTGAAGCAGCTGCAGCAGCTCCAACAGCAGCACCAGCAGAAGGCTGGCAGCCACGCCATCCAGATGCCCCAGCTGGTGCGGGGCTCCCAGATCCAGACCATCGGGCGCAGTGTGCTGACCCCTCACAGCGGGCCACCTCCGCTCGTCATGGTGTCCAGGGGAGGGCAGCCCGTCCAGAACACCCGGCACATCATACGAGTCAGCGGCACAGGAACTGTCAGCACAACATCTCTGCAGACGGCTGGCTCGCAGCTCGTCAGCCAGCAGTCCCGCCCCAGCACAACAACAGCCAATGACAGCCAGTCGGCAGCAAGCCGCCAAGCGGCTGCCAAGTTGGCCCTCCGCAAGCAGCTTGAGAAGACCCTGCTACAGATCCCTCCGCCAAAGCCTCCCCCACCAGAGCTCCACTTCCTGCCTAGCGCGGCCAACAACGAGTTCATCATCCTGGTCGGCTTGGAGGAGGTGGTCAACACCATCCTGGAGGTGGAGAAGGACTCCAAGCGGAAGACGCCGCAGCGCTTCACCGACCCATTCCGCTGTGCCCAGTGCAAGACGGACTTCACCACTATTTGGAAGCAGGATGCCAAGCAGGGCATCATGTGTGAGACCTGCATCGTCTCCAACCAGAAGAAGTCCCTCAAGGCGGAACACACCAACCGGTTGAAGACGGCATTTGTCAAAGCGCTACAGCAGGAGCAAGAGATTGAGCAGCGGATGCAGCAGGGCCAGAACCCAGTCATCCACAGCGTGAGTACCCTAGTTAGTCTCTGTAGTCATTGTGGTAAGCTGAGGGAAAGTTGTTAGGTATGCCATAAATACATCTTGATAATAGTTCGCGGTACCCGCTGCTTCATTTGACTTGGACCGGCCAGCCGACCCCGGCAAGCTCGGTGGTCGAGTGGTTAAGACATCTGCACTAGTAAGCAGGAGGTCGTGGGTTCGAGTCCCACCCGAGTAAGCTTGTGAGGTTTTTTTCGCAAGCTCTCGGACAAGCACTGAGCGTACAGTGCTTATAAATATACGTTGGGTAAGGGCAAACCCGTTATATATAGTTATATATAATATGCCATAATTGACTATACTATGTTTGGCCCTTCAATACTGGAGTGAGACTATTCCACAGTCAACCTTTGTAAGAACTTTGCATGAAAGGGATTTATGTTTTACATGTTGTATTGCAGAGGATCACAGAACTTTCTTTTAAGTGTCATTGCAAGCCACACATACTCGGCTTCCTGGCGTAATACGCGTGGCTGTTTGGAGCAAACCACGCACCTATCCCTGTCCCACTGAACCAGAACATACCGGCCCACCCTTAGTCAACAAGTGCTCCTTAGGCCGAGTAGTGATAATTCATTGTGCTTTGTCAGACATTGCCTCATGATTCGACAGCATACATGTGCTTGCTCTGCTATGCGTTGACACGTCTCTGTGTGGTGTCCCTCCTTACGCAGAGCCAGCAGACATCCAGACAGCACCACCAGAGCTCCCAGCTCCAGTCGGCCAGGCAGCGAGTCATGAACCCGGTACCCCATCAGCAGCAGCGCACGGTGCTCAACCCTGCCCCCAACACCCAGCGAGTCATGCAGCCAGTCACCTACACCTACATACCCCATGTTAGCGGGGTGAAGAACTCAAACCAGGCGTTTGCCTACAGAGTCCCCTCGTCCCAGGTCCGTTGTTTCTGCATCCCTGAAATTCTCCCTACCATCTTCAGGGTTGAGGCTAACACGAATGTGAATATTTGCACTGCGGATTCCCATAAATTGAACAAATTTCTTCTGGAGCAGTTTTCATGCCAAATGTTTTGTGATATCATATTCACTTCGTATGTATGGTCCCTCAATGAGTTCTTGATGTGATGTTCAATTTTGGAAAGAACTTTATTCTCCCTGTTTGTTTCTTGCACTTCAGATTCAGATGGTGAGCAAGAACCAGATTTCTAGCAGTCACCACTCGGCAGCAGCCCGGCAGCGGGAATACCTACTAGACATGATCCCGTCCAAGGTGCTCAATCAGAACCCTGCTGTCCCGTGGAAGAGATGAGCCCTCCTAGCCAGCGTTCATTCTCCCCCTTCCAATCCCCAACCCTGATTGTGTTGAAATAGCTTCATACAGTCTGTAGAGGGCACTTTTTTTCTCTCTTCCTGATCGGCCAAACACTGACGTGCTGTCGTAAGAAAGCATACCCGGGGATCATTTAGCCTTCTCATCTGTGAAAATTGGGGGGGTTGATATGCTGGGCATTGTTTGGTGTGTGAATCTGGCAGCATGCAGGAGATGCTGTCCATCTACTCATGTAACCCTTAAATTGGTGGTATTGAGGGCCACGGTCAGGAAATGAGAAATCGCTGGTGGTCAGCTCACCTGGTCTGGTTTCTGAAAGTGCACTCATTGGCCAATGTATGTCCGAGGTCAGTGAAGAGTACACTGCTATTGGCCGTGGATGGCGAAGCTTGAACCGGAATCCTCCGCACTTTGCAGGTCATTCAAGCCCGTCAGCTCATTTAAAAATAAATCTTGCTTCTTACGTTGTCTTCATGATATGATGTTCCACGTAATCAGCCAGATAACCGAGCCCCTCAGGTGAACGGAAAGTATCTGAATCCAAACACCTGCAGGTTATTGCAGAAGGTGCTGCATCCTGATTTCTCCAACATGATATTTTAGTTTCACTTCTTATGACGGAGAGCCACAAAAGAACGCTCCGGTCTTGGCAGCAGTTCCAAGAGAGAAACCTACTCCTTGTTTCAAGCAGACAACCTTTTGAGTAGGAGGCTAATCAAGTTGCCCCAAAGTGGGATTACCTTGTGTTGAAACGGGCCACTGTTAATTATTTATCGTTATACAGCTCGAAGAGCCGATGGTAGCCGGGGGAAGGGTCCCTCCATAACAGTGGCTGTGATAGATTATGATAGCCTTTATTTATTTGCAAGTGGGTCACATCTGTTCTAATTCACTGTAAATTTATTTGGACAGACTTAATTTGCAATGTTTGCTCAGTTGGTTTTAACAAAAGTGGGAAAAGAAGAAAAATGCAAGAACAGTGAAATAGCAGAGAAGCAAACGAGAATGTTCATCTTCCTGACCAAAGCCTTACAATTGCAATGTTGCTCAGATTATTTGAATATTGGAGCATTAAGGGTTGGACAGATTTGGTCAGCAATTCATGTTTGTATGTAAAGCGATCTAAAGATTGTAAATACTTGTAGTTTATGAACACCGTTGTTATTGATATGACATAAAAAACTCCTGTAAATTATTTAATGGTGAATATGTTATCTTCCATGGTTAGCCCACAACAAAAGGGTTTGTCTCTGAGCATGGGACAGGTGCCAAAATTCCTCTTCAATGGGAGTGGTTGGGTAGGGAGAGCTTTTTGTATGGAGTGGTAAGTTTTTTGGGGGTGGAAAGGGTGTAATCATAAAAATCAGCGAATATTCCCGTGAGTTTTCTCCCTGTTGGTCTAGCCCTAGACGTGGGCAAGAATACCATAGTCCTGTGCATGGGGGAAAAGTGATTCGACTTGCATGTTCCAATCTTGGTAAATTCCAAGGTCTGATCAACTGATGAGCATTTGTTTTTGTGTATCGTGTATGCGCATGACGGAAGATTCCATCCCACCGGACGTTCATCTGAAAATCTTTTTTTTTTAAATACTCCAATTAGGTATTTATGTGTTGCAAATTGAAAAATGTAAACTATCACAATTGGATATTTAAGATTTTCTGAAAGGAGAAAAAAGGAATAAAAAAAGTTATTTATTCAGATTAACCGAGTACCGAATTCTCCCAAGGCAAATACTTTCCTGTGACATTAACAGTGGTATCTGTCCAATATAGGGATGGCTTAATTTTATTTCACGTAATCTAACCTAAAAAAATGCAATATTTAATCCTCAATATTCCAAGGGGGGGATTCATCAGCTGGCTCACAGTCAACATGGATATTTCATGCTTGCCGAAAAGTACTATCAGTGTCCTAGATTTTTCAGATGGGGGGTTTCACGGTTGAAAAAAAAAAAAGGTTCTTGTTACAACAGTCAGCAACTCATAACTTAACTAGCTGGAGACTGATTCAACACAAATAACTGCAAGTAGGTGAATGGAATGTGTGACTAACCTGACAATTAAGATTGTACTTTTGTGGGCATCATAAAGAGAGTGTAATAATTCTGTTGCCAAAGGGAGTGATAAATGTTCTTTTTCTGGCCACAAAGGAGTCCTCGAGTCAAAATAGTTTGGTCCAGAGCTGTTTATAGAGAGAGTTGCGAGTATCTCAGTCGGGACAAAAATGGTGGTTCATGAACACTGAGAGCACATGATGAGCCAGTTCGGTATTTCAACAGGGCATGCCCGCTATGAGGCTATTTGGGAACGGCTACACGCGCCCAATAGTCTGTTTTATCAACGCAGCCATACACTGACTCGCGTGCGCTTTGTTCCCAAAAGACCTTGGCTTTTTGAAATACTGAACTGGCTCATAGTTGCATGATGTACTGCACTCATAATAAACAGCCATGTTGGTTCCCAAAGGCTGAAGATGGCGCAACTCTCTCTCTCTCTAGACAGCTCTGGTTTGGTCCAAGTCTTGTGTTAATGTTCGTCTTCAGGAAAAAGACCAAGGACCTCAAGAGGCTTTTTCATGATCACAAAAAAATGAAGTCGTACTCCTTCATTTCTGAGACTGACATAAGGCCCCCTCCCGTGTGGAAAAATATGCAAATCCAATTCCACTCAAACTGGGCCGTAAGAATTCCCTGTGGGGAAAACAGTTTTTGTTTGTGGAGAAACAAGTCTTGTGAGGAATGTTCCGATGTTACAAGGTAATTTTTTTTTTTGTTTTTTGGGGGATGTGGGACTTGATACATCTTCTGTTAAACGGTTTTGTGATGTTGTCTACGTGTAAGTTACGGGGGACAGTCCTGTACAAACTCTTTGGGGGTGTTACAAGAAAGTGTAGAACATTAAAGATATTGGTATTGTAATAATAAAAGCATTGATGATTCATTGTTTTTTTGTTTGGCTGTTCCATGTGTCATTTCACTGTCTAAGCAGGATGGGTACATGTATTTCACAGCTGAAGACATTTCTGTAATTTTCATAGAGTGCCTTCCAGTTCATTTCCGAGTGGCATATTTCGTTGCACAGAACAGATGGGATCTCAGGCTATTCATGGTGAAAGACAGCAATAAGTGGAAAGGCTTGCAGTAGCACCATGCGAAGGAATATATCTCAGAGTATGTGAGGTTCTGAAAAGAACCGGGAGTATACTCGTTTTGGACTGAGCATGCAGTCCGCTCGTTGCATATTGCCCTGCCTGTGTTCTGTGGTCATTACAGGCAGCAGACTTGCAATTCCAAAAACTTAGGGATCAAAGTGTGACATTTTTGTGTCCCTGTTACACTTGACCTTTGCTATTTGACATGGAAATATCACCAGAATTGATTTCAAACTATTACTATTTGTTTGGAAGATAACTGATACTAGATACAAACTAGTCCAATGACTTGGAATTCTCCATTTGTCCTTTGAGTTTATTCAAATATCAAAAGAAATGCTTTGCTCTATATACATGAAGCATTGATTCAATGCGGCACAAAAAATCACAGAAATCTCAGGCTAAAAATAATGCAAATCAAGATTATTTCACCTAATGCACTTTATTAGTTCACCTAGGCAAATACACACGTGCCACTTGCATATCGGGATAAATATGTATACGTAGTCCAAAAAACCCCCACTAAAGATTGGAGCACTCTGGGTATAAACCACCATCGGCAGCTTCCAATGGCTGTTTAATAGGTATTTTGTTCCAGGCTACCACTGTCACATGATGCACCATACCAAAAGTCATGTGACCTATACAGTGAGTATCACTCCCACAGTAAAGTGTGTTTTAAGTGTTGACCAAAAATAAAACTGATTTCAACTATAGCACTCAACACATCAGCAGTCTGAGTATTGTACCGAACATCAGGTTAAATGACATGTATGATGCACTTAGCTATAGGAGGACACCGTGTTTGTTGACGTCTTTAACACCCACTACATGTGACTCGGTAGGTGCAATCAGTCTGTTGGGACCATATAGGCAAGGTGCAGTTAGTAATGACACCACATGTTGCTATTGGCTCTATGAAGTGTCAAAACGGTGCTGTGTTTTGCCCCGAGTAGAGAGGAATTTGCATTCTGCTGTTCAGTGCACATTTCAATTTTTGGCATTATACATTATGTGCAGTATAAACACTTCATTATCGATGCATGGCACATGACTCAGACTCGGCCTTGGCAATAAGGGCCAGACATTGGTCAACCTGTAGCTTGATCTGCTGCAGTTGACCACACCAGTGGCCCTACAACAAGTATCCTGTCATGGGGAGGTGTGGTTTGACGTGGGTGGCAACATCGATCACTGTACCCTCAAGGGCGCACTTTGTTCTGTTAAATAAACAGGAGAAAAGAGGCGCGAGGCTGACGTTGCGTGCACTGGCCAGATGGAACTCATGAACCATATTTTTTAGGAAAAACTAACATCTCCACTTGGGCGCTGGCCATTTTCTACCAAAATGGCTACAGCAAGCCCCTGTGGACATCATGAAAATGGAACGAATGACAAATTCGAAAAACATACCAACTACAGCATTATTGTTGCTTAGAGTGGCAGATGTTACTTATACACAGTGACACCCAGTGTTAAATTGTGTTCAAAACGACAGGAAAACACTGCTCCCATATTTTGTGTTCAAGAACATCTGGACTACTGCTAGCGTACCATCTACGAACCCCGCATTCTTTTGTTTATAGTTTCTCTCAAGATTTCCAGTCTTATAAATGCTGCCTGCCTTTAAGGAACCTGCCCAAAAGCTTGAGGATACACAAAAGCAAAACTGCCAAGTTTGAATGCGGTGTCTTTGCTTTAACATTAAGGCCAGGAATACGATGCACAAAGGGTCGGAGAATTACATATTACATGAACATACTTTCAGGCTTCAGCAGAAACTTATGAAAATAGCATCTATAAAGTTTCAGAAAAATCTTTTGCCAATAAAAAGTGAATTGATGTTCGCCATTCCACCCAAACCTGCCAGTCTAGCGCTGTCGTCGCTTGAATTTTCAGGCACTTTGGGACCGTGCAGCCAGTTGGAAAATCGGGAGATACGGTGACATTTCAGGGAAGCCACTGAAATCTTGCTTATGAAGCACTACTTCACTTTTACTCCAGTGATGTTTGTGCTACTCTATTCTTCAGCGCCGGAAAATTGTGCATACAGGAAGCATTAAAATTGCACCATACAATAACCCCCCCCAAAAAAAACTGTCGTGCTTTGTATGTATAAATTTGTACCTCTTATTAAGAATCACCTACTGATTACTTTCAAAATGTATATATATATACACAAGATAATGAGGACAACATACAGTTGTACATTTGTTTAAGACTAACCCATCACATTGTGGCAGCGGCAATGTAATAATTGATCTCATCTAAAACTTGTGTTCACTGAAAGCATTTTGGCATTCGAAGAAAACGATGCTAATTACTTCATTTTAGTCGCTACTGGGTGTCTGCTGTGAACATATCTGAGTTGCATTTCTCCATAGGCCCTCGACACAAAAAGAGGGGAAATCACTGTTGAAGGGTGCACACTCTGTCATTGACTTGAAATGGGATGGCCGGAGCAAGGCTGTGCAAGCATAGATCCTTGTTTAGGCCAACAGTGTCGGTGTCAAATGAAATTTGGACACGCATAAAATCCAGTCACTTCAAACAGCATAATATGGACTTTCAGTCTCACATTTGACAGTGAGTTTGCACTCTACTGAGAACCAAACCATGTGCAATGAAGTCCATACATCAATACATCCAGAAATCCAGATTTCACATTAAATGGGTCAATAGCTGACTCACGGAAGTCATTCATACCCCCCCCATGAAATTCAACATACTTGATATGTAGTTTATCTAAATACTTAAATATCAACATTCTTTGCATTATTCTGCATGTTACTAAATGTAGATATTCTCGGAAGTACATGTATTAAAATATTGGATACACATCTACTTTGGAATTTGTGGTGTATGGTTGGAGGATTCAACACACCAAAATACATTATTTTGCTGGAAAACCAAATCAAAACAGAAAAGCCTAAGAGAGACACCTTGCCAGTCCAATTGCTATGTAATGTGGTTTTTAAGCACAGTCTTTCCCTGAAGCATTCTTTTTCTCTGCCAAAGTGAACTTTTGATTTTTCTAAAGCTGTTTCTGGGCATAGTAATCCAACACCATCCCTTTCCCCCACTTTTTTGGGGGGAGGGGGGGTCCAGCTGTGTGGATATCCCTGTCTGTGCTGAATTCAGCAGAGAATTTCCAAAACTGAACTGGATTTTTAAAATTCCTGTTGTGGTTGTTGCGGCTGAGAAATATGGAAGTCAGCATTCTTAATTCGTCCAGTTCCTCAAGCGAAAACATTTGAAACGGTTTTGGCATTTTGATGGAAATTTAATTTATTGGCGCTTCCTACAACAACCAATGTAAGTGTTGCAGACCAATTTTTTTTCTTCTAATATTAGTCTTGTTGACCATGGTTAGACTACGGTTATAGAAATCTGGTACAGTTGTTACAGGATGGCTTCAATACACGAAAAACTCTGAATTTCAATATTATTACTATTTACATGAAAACTCTCACATTTGTACAATATTCGAATTCGGGTGAACTGATCCACCCAGGTATTAAAATTCAATCTTCAGCATGACAATTCCACTCATATTATTTATTTTTAAACCAACTACAAATGTACAGACATTACCAGTCCACGTGCATATACTTAATAAAAAAAAAATTACTGTGGTGCAGTGAGAATTTGTTCGGTTGAAAATGATGGGGCTGGGGCGGGGAAGAGCGGGGATAAATGAAAGGCGGCTCAGGAGTGTCACTCATCCAAACCGCCTGGCGGCAGTTTTGAGGAAGGCTTAAACCTCATCTTGACTAGCTTTCTCTAAAATGCTTTCTATTGAGTTGGACTCGTCTGATGGACTGATTGACACTGGCCTGCCAAAGTAAGTTCTATTCCAGGCTACCAATGGCCCTGTTTATTACTATGCGCCATATGGAGGTGCTGCACTGAAATTGGACTGTCATATTGACAGAAAGAATTACAAGTTATAGCAGTAATTTAGACAAGACCAATGTTTGAATCCACTATTTTCTTAAAAGCTCCGTCGTCACGCAACGTCTGTGCCATTGCTAACGTGTCATCCCTATTCCTTTCCTCATGCAAGACTGAAATGATAAGCTCCATGAACGTGCATGTTATATTGACAGGTGACAGATGGAAACCGTATTTTTTTTGCCGCACAGAAGAACACTCTAGCACACTGCTTGCCAACAGTCAGTTACAATCAGCGCCCTTATCAATGGAAGGAACATCCCTTTTGTTTTTTTTTTATTATGCAGAGCACAAACTGTAGATAACGGGAAATAATGACCCTTCTCATGAGAGATTTGTGTTCGGAAAATACTGCGTTTATCATGACGCTGTTGTTCTGTACGTGAACGGCGTACATCGCTCAAACCAAGCACCGTCCTGTCTCAACATTTGGGTCAAACTTGAAAATAGGTTTTCAATCAAATAGGTTACCATTCATCAAGTTGCATGATTGTATTTTTTTCCATGGTCGATAAGGGGCACTGTACTGAATAGAAATTTGACTCAGGGCGTTGGTTTTGGTATTAAATAGGGCCAGCTCATGTAAGCAAGCGGTGCTCTACTGTTCGGTGTACCTAAAGTGTTCTTGGTACGTGTGCATTTCTTTCACTTCCACTCCTGCACCGTCCCATCAAACAGTTCCTCTTATTTCTGTATATTCCATGAAATTCCGAGCTACTCAGAGGAAAAAAGACTCTAAAGGCCTACAGTTTTTATCGCATTTTGGATGGCACATGCATGAGTGGTGGAAACAAAGGAATCAGCAGACAGGAGGAAAGCTTGTGTGCCTCATTGTACAATCATCGCACCAATTCTGGAGTTTTGGTTTCACGTTATCATTGGTTCACGGCATCACTGGTGCCCCATTGCAGATGATGGTTGAAAATACTGCTGTATGGTGGTTGAGAAAAAAAACCTGCAAGCTCTTAAGACTCATTTTGAAAAAACCTGTACATTATGACAAGCAAAATGCCAGATACTGATGTTGGGCTTTCCCAATACTGTTTATCTTCAAAGCAAATGGATGAAATTCTTCCAATTTCATTTCTGCTGGCTGAATTCAAACATATCTTATGAATCACAGGCATGATGACTTTCATACCTTCAAATTGTCATGTTAACATGAGAGACAGAACAACTTCTGAGCCTTGATACTGAGGGTCCATTTGAAAAACCTGAATTTCTGTTGCCCAACTCTGAATTTGATAACTTACGTCGACGTCCATGCATTACGTCTAAGTCTCTTGACAGTTCTGGGCAAATTTCCAGGTAAGTTTCACCTTGTTAAACTCCATCAACTTGACGTTATTGATACATTACTGGAGGGGCGGAGCTAATATCAAATCCCCGCCCCCTTAGGGGGAGGGACAGTCTTTATCTCTTACTATTACTACGCTACTACATCTTGTGGATTCACCTGACCAGGAATGACAGACGGGTTCTTAGTCCACCCCTTCAAAGCCTTCGGCGTTCTCCACCGCTATGCGCAGTTTCTCCTTGAGTGTGTAGTAAGATTCGTAAGGAGGCAGGTCCAACCGGTTGAAACTGTTGGGAAATGAACAACAGCGACGTCATTATCACTGTGATTTTTACGTCAATTTTTAGGCAACATAAGAGAAATAAATCTGTGCCTGTAATTCTATCAAGTGAGCCTGCTGTTCTAGCCTAGAGGCTTCTTTCTCATCACAAGTTGTTCTTATTAAAACAAAGTTAATTGCCGCGAGGGGGGTTAGAGGGTAAAGGAAACTGGACATCACAACATCTTATCCAGGAGAGAAACCATCACATGGAAAATAAACATAAGTTGCCGTGATTGATTGGTTTAAGTTTGGTTTTTCTTCAGGTTGATGCATTTTGTATGGGTGGTCCTAAACTTTTACAAATGACTGTACTGCACTGCGCTACTGGACAAGCTCCTGATGTTGCTGGAGTGTGCAAGTCAGCACGCAGGCAGGACCAAGTCTCCAAAACGACCAACAACGCACTTCATTCTGTGCATGCTCAGTTGGCTTGTAATCCACTAGGGGATTGATTAAGACGGAAAGCGCCACCATTGACCTACCAGGTGTGGGCTCGGGGTAGGGACTCTGGCTTGCCCCACTTCTCCACGGTGAACAGCTGGGGCCCGTTGCTGCCGTAGAGGTGAGCGAAGCCATTCATGGGTACCCGGGAGGTGCCTGTCACAAACTGGAGGAGGCGGGATCGCATCTCGGCATCAAACGACAAAATAGCCTACAAAAGAAAAGCAGAATAGTGAGGCAATTCTTTCATTGAAACTATTCCAAGTTGCTTCCAGATTAAAAGTGACAATACTGCCTAAACCTGTATGTCTTGTCCCCTGTGTCCTTTTATTATGACATCTGGACCCAATTTCAGAGACCTGCTTTTCAGAGAATCGTGACAAATTGGCGCACTAAGCAGGGCACCACTCCCAAGCCATACTTTTACCAAGACTGGTTAGCTGGTTACCCATTCTTCTAAGAACACTCTCCCGACACTGGGCAAATTTCCGAGTACGGCGGCTCACTGACACTGACGCCTGATCACAATCTCCCCCAAGCAAGCACTCCTACGAGTCCAGAGGTGACTGGCACATACCTTCCACAGCCACTGTATAACGATGTGATTTGGGTGGTAGCCTCCCCGGTAGGCAGTGTTGCTCCTCCAGTCGTTGACATTAATGTCCCCTAGCCCGCTGAGCAAGAGCTGCATTGAGAGGGAAATAGTCAAGGAGACAGTCAGACGACAGACCAAGTATTCCTTGACCCTGCGCAGGTACTGTACAGGTTGTAGGTGATGCTGTGAGACTACTTGCCAAAGCCAGCAAAGGACACATTACATGAGTGCAATGGTATGCATGAGAGAATTGAGCAGGGCACCTGTGATAAATTTTCGGTTGAATGTGCAAAACCTCCATTCTCTTCACGTGGCAGAAATACACCGGGGGGGAGGGTTCCCGGGAACCTCACAAGGAAACCAGTGCTGACTTGTAATTTCATTTTTGTCCCAAGGTTACATCCACGGTTGCACATCGAAACCTACTTCTTGTTACAATTTCCGTTTAGCTGATGAAAATAATGGCAGAAAAAAAACAACCATATTCCAGGCAACTACTATCAAACAAAACCAACTCCACAAAACTTGGAGTGCTCTTTCACGTGTATTAGCAACACAAACGAGCAACAAAATGATTGGGGCTCGTTCTATGGGACTCGGTTATAGTTTTAGAAATGTGACCAAGTAAAATATTTAAATCGAAGGTTTTTTTCACCTCCAGCTCGTTCTCATCAAATATCTTCAGGAGGTCCAGTGGAACCAAATCTACAAAACCCTGCAAGAAAAGGTAAGAAACTATTCAGATTCCAAATTCTATTCAGAATGTGAATAAGTTATAAAGCAAGCTGCCATGAGGTCCTGGAGGCAAGAGGTACAGTACTTTATGATGTATATGTGCTGTATATGTGCGTTGGATTTTGATTTCCAAAGTTATGCTACTTTCTACAACAATTGCAGGTATTTCTTGTTATCGGTGCTCATTCTAGCAGTGCAATCTTTTCATAATGCACAAGATATTTTATTGATAAATTCAGACCCGCTGTTCTTTAAAATAATTTGAATTTCAATAAAGGTTATCAACAATTAAACATTAGGACTATTTTCATATCATAATGCCACTTCTTGGTGTTCTTGTATTGTAATTACTGTAACATGGATCTGTATTTAAACCTCTAATGAGTGGCCAGGTTCTCTGGCATATACAAATACACAATATAATTCCTGTGCATGCACTTCTAAGGACCACACATGCTTGATCCAATATTAGAACTTGTCCAGAACAAAAGGTGTCTTCAGGTCTCGGACGGTCAGTCATCGTGTGTCTAGGCTATTATGGCACTGTTCGACTTCTTTCCAAGTACTGTGACTTCATGTGTCTAGGCTATTACGGCACTGTTTGACTACTTTCCAAGTACTGTGACGACATTGCTAGATTTTGAGATAGTTGAGTGTGGATAAAGCTGCATAATGTGGACAGTGGACAGTACTTTTCGAGTATTTTTTTCCAGAATTTGATTAACCAATAGTTGAATACATCTACATCCAAAGTCCCAATTTCATTTTTTTTTACTCTCAGACTTGACTTCATTTGTCTGCTGTCGACGCGTTTCTCCCACTGTTCATAACAAACAGCTCAGTATTTGGCAGTAAAGTAATCTCTAGTTCTTACCTCCATGAATGAAGACATCTGCTTGCGGACTCGGTTGACAAACCGCCACTGAATCACGAGCCTGCAACACAATAAAAAAATCCAACTCTGCCGTTGATGAGTGCAACGGGAAAGTGCAACAAATATCCAGCCTCACTGAAAGTTACAACATACTACTTAGTGGTACAATGTAGCATATGGCGCTGTGGCTTGCATGAGAACATGATCTCATTGCTCTCAGAAGCCATAAAAGACAATAGATAAGACAATGAACCATACAGCGCTGTGGCACTATCAATACATGACTTTATTGTTCTCTGTACCAGTAATAATGGAAGTAACCTAGCCAGAAGTAGGTCTAGGCCTACAGAAGTGTAGGTCCTTCGGACTAAGACTACTACGTAGTATTTTGTGGTGCTGAGTCCTGTACCCCAGGTGACATGTCAGGGGGTACAGGTTAAGAAAACTAACAGAGACTTAAGATCAAACCAAAAATACTGATTAACCACTACCAGCCGGGGACTCCGAAATCGAAGCCGTATGGTTTATATGTGTGGCCGGGGTCTCCGAACTCGGACAAAGGAAACAGGGCCCTGTAACAAAAGACCGTACTCCGAACAAAAGACCAGGCTGCTGGGCATGACCGGCATTTTTCACTCTCAAAAGTGGTGATAATCCAGCGTTATTTTGAAACCGTATACCAGGGTTTGGGGTATTTAGAGCTAGCGGATTACCACCGGGGACAAAAGCTCTCCACCACCGCAGCGATGAGCCACACAGCACCGCTGCATGCTAATCTGGCCCCTATTGAAAAGAGGTCAGTAGTGCACTGAGCTAGGGTCGTGAACAAAAGAACGTTACATAACACCGCACAATCTGGGCTCTTTTTACAAGGCTGCAGGCCTCGCTGAAATACTCGGGCGTCAATGAAGGTCACCTGTCAACTTAGAGTAGTGCCTAAAGATTACTCCGTGCGGCTATAAACGACTGTTAAATGGAATGATGAATTGTTGAAGGATTTTGAAAACGGAAAAAATGATAGTCATGCCGGCCCAGCATCCTCAACGTTGAAAAATGCCCCGGCCCGAAGTGGTTAAGCTGAATGTCACTAACTCTGCAAGTCAGCTGTAATGCAGGGTCATAAGCGTCTTGTACAGACAATATTAAGTTAAAATGAGCACTGGTGGCATGATTCAAAATGATCAATGTTGAAAATTAACTGGACTGTTTATATCAAGCCCTTTGGTGAGGATTTACAGTTGTGTCTGGAATTCAAGAGGCCTTCAAAATAGGGCTAACTTCGTCTAACTTTGGTTTCATACTTGTGCTGCATTGAAGAAAACCCAATGGTACTACAGTGGAACGCCGCTAATAACAAACACGACGGGGTCCGCGCTAAATGTTCGGGACAGCAGTCGTTCGGTATAGCGAAATTAACTGCCGAATGTTTCATTGCCATGTTGAATAGCACCCTCTCTTGTCTAACTGAAGTATACCCTCTTGTGATACTATGATTTGTCATTTTCGTGATATTTTGCCGTTGCATTCATGTTTCAGGTTTCTAGAAATGTATCTGTACATTATTTTTGTTTTTTATTAAATCTTGATTTACAAAATTAATATTTAGTTATCCTAAAAGTCGTGAAGCTACCACTCAGGATAAATCTCTGAATCTAGGTTGATTTGCAACTGCATCATGTTCGGTAGGTTTTGTGCACACACTATTGGGAGCCAAGCATGATGTTCGGTATAGCCGAATGTTCGGTATAGGGACGTTCCACTGTATAAACACATTCCAGACTTGTGCGTCAGTTCTACGGGTCTAGAAGTCTCTGATTCAGTCCATTGTTTGTTCACTCCACCAGTCAGTTTGAAACCTGAAGTCGGTTTATGAGAAAGTCTGAAAGGAAGACCGGGCACTGCACTGAAGTCCACGCATGATCCACACGATGCTACCCACTAACTTACTGTGTGTACTCTCTCTTGTTGGTGTTAGTGACTGGGATCTCGCTACCGTGGGGTTTCAACTCTGTCGTCTTAGTCTGTTGGTTTAAAAAAACCCAAAAAGACACCAAATTATTCAAAATGTGGTATACGATTCATCTGACCAGCTGATGAGACAGCACAGAAATTTTCCAGAAAATGTCTTAGAAACTAACTTGCTTCCACTGTAAATATGACAGTTTTGGAAAAACCCGGGAAAATCGATCCACATTTAAAGGAACTGTACAATTTCAATGACGGCAGAATCTGTCTAGTACATCCACATATAAGTCCACACTAATAGACTGTCCAGGGCTGAAGCAATCCCCTACCACACACAGTCAATTCTTAACTCCAAGCATAGGACTAGAAGTGATTCTAGGGGGTACTTTTTGGTCCAAAATTCTATTTTTCCCCTACAACACATTAACATTACTGAGACCGAAATTTGAAAGTCTCGAAACTTTGGAAAAGAAGAAACCCTTTTCATGCATACCGCTCCAAAACTTTCTTCGTCTACAGAAAAGGTCAGGTCAAGGTCAGTGGGGTCATTCTCCTTGATCCAGAGCAGAGAGTTGTAGTATTCCGTATCCTGAGGGACAGAAAAAGTGGAAAAGGTCAAGCTGAGGTCATGTATCCATGACAACATGTAAGAATCACATGCCTCCTGGGATAGTGAAGATGATCAGAGACCATTTGCGGTTGGGAAAACTCCCAAGGGGAGCATGTCATCAGCCTCGCATAAAAGAGGAAAAGTTTCAATCATTAGACCTTACACGGCGCTGATTTCATTCTTGCTTTGCAGAATTAATCACAACTTGAATCATCAGGATTTATTCACAAAATATGCCCCCCCCACAAAAAACTTGCCCGACTGCTGCGAGTTAGAACATGTCTTTTTCAGCCCCTTCAAGATTGATATGCTTTTCCTAGGGGGCAGTCCATCTCTTTGGTGCGCAGAAACACAATGCCCCAAATCACCTCAGAGAGCAACTCATACACAGACAGTATACAGAATGTGAGCCAACTCACCACAGACTCCATATCAGCCAGGGTAATCTGCCTATTCAACATCATCTTGTAAAATGGTCGGATGAAGAACGCTGAGGATGCAACAAGAGGGACATTTCGTCACATCACAGGCAGAAATTTGTTTCTCGCTGATAAGAGTTTCCCCCCTCTGTGTTGAAGTGCAATCTCCAGCTGACCCTGAGAGCCTCAATAATTTCCGTGAATGAGACCTTTGCACTTGCAAGCAGGAGGTTGAGGGTTCACATCCAGTGCAACAGCAAACAAGCTAGTTATTGTTTCACCTGCTTTGCAAAAGCACTGATCATTTTGCAGCATTAACGGAGTAGACCCTTAAAGTGTCTGACCAAAATGTCTCAGAAAAATGAGTGTTTCATGAGGATAGTACGTCCAATTTTCACAGACTACGTGTCAAAATGATTGAGATATTACTGGAAAAAATCTGAAAACTCAGCATAGAAAAAAAACACGCACTGCAATGATGTCAGAGCAAAATGTCTAGGGGGAAGATTCTACCCAACTGCCCCCACGGCCCTTTCCGGGTTGAATGGAAAATGGCGTTGCATAGGAACAAATGACAATGGTGTCCAATGGTGAACTGGGGAAAACTCAGAACAGCAAATGTTGAAAGGGAGAAACAACACAAGGGAAAGTGAAAAAAAAAAAAACGAATCGAAAAGAGAGCAATGAATGACCAAAGAAACTGGGCTACCGGAACGGATGCCAGGAAAGTGACAATGCTCGCTCACCATCCAGAAGTTTGCCGTGGTAGACGGCCATGCCGGCCACCCGGCCGATGAACTTGAAGTAAGACAGGTGCTGTTCATTACACAAGCCCGAGTCTGGGTTGATCTGAAGTGTGTAGTTGTCCCTGCTCGTAAAAACAGTGACAGCAACGTGTCAGGACTTTCCAAACTTCTTTGGAAAATTGTCAGAATCATAAGCAACATGACAACATAGTAATGTTTTAAGAGCATCAAGCTAAAAGGCCTTTGTAGTATAGCATGAGACTCCCAATCCTGTTTCAGAGAATGCAGATACCATGAATATAATTTTCTCACGGTGATGCTGTATTTCAGACGTTCTCATTTATCAGGATATCAACTGCATTGATGAAATAATACACCTAACTGCGACACACTTTTTGTACAGACATTTACAATGGGAGAGAAACAGACTTGAACCACTTCCTGGCGGGGGAGCCAGGGTGCCCGGTTTTGGACAAAAGAGCTTGTTAGTGTAACAAAAGACTGTACTAGGAACAAAGGACTTGCTGCTGGGAATTGCCATCATTTTTCGACTTCCATTTTTCGAAAAGACACTCTGGCCCAATATCATGATTTTTTTCAAATTTCTGTTTTTGGGCAAAATCAACTAGGTTATGCAATGCCCACAACTTGGTGTAATCGTTGCTTTTTACTAAATCTACTGAAATCAGCCAAATCACGATGATCTACCTGGGGCAAATTTCAATTATTCCGCATTTTGCTTTTCACGAAGAGGCGAATTTGTCTTCCACAGATATGGCATCAGCTATGAAGGGCAAAACCATGCGCAAACTCGCTTTGCCACTTTCGCAAAGGGTCACATTTGACGCTGGAAATGTACAACTTTTCCACCTGGCTCGCGCTTTGGCAAAATAGCACGCGTTTTCACGAATAGACAAAAGCCACATGAATTTTAGTGTTTTCACGATGAGGCAAATTTGTTTGTTTACAAAAGAAACAATTTTAATTGACTTTTAATGATATCATTTGGTAGTTGATTCGTTCATGAAGTAGCATTGGTTAAGTCAAAGGCATGCTATATACTACGAAAATAATAAACACGCACACCAGCTTCAAATGCGATTTGCTTGAAACCTAGGTTATACTCCCTGGTGAGAAATTCACCTCTTCAGGAAAACGGTGACGATAATTAAACTTAAAACATAACTTGTGCAGTAAAAAAAGTCTTCAATATCATTCACTATCTCAACAAGTGTCGAGACCAGTCATGGCTTTCGATTATTTGATTTAGGAAACTATCTGAATGATGACCGAATGTTCAAAAACTCGACAAATTAGGCACAGCCACACAGATTTGCTTCTCTCGGTCCTCAGGCTTGCACTCTTATGCTGGTAAAAAGATTCTGTTGAAAGACGGTTCTTGACTCACATGGCTGAATACTCAAAGAGACCATAATATGGGTTGAACATCTCCCGTGATAACAAGAAGAACCACTCCCTGCACAGTAAAGACAATAATGACGATAAAATTCTGAAACTAAATTTGAAGATTCTGTCAGTGCTGGCACTAATCACCAGACCTTTCATTCTAAAAACAAAGCTGTTGGTGAGACATCCCTTTTTTTCAGAAGAAACCCCCGAGTTCCTCCAAACTGCAAAGTTGCTCATGAAATAACCTATGCCGTTTGCACCATTTTGTTTTCTTCAAACTTATCTTTCGTTTCAGTTTCAGGTATAAGCGTCTAAAACTGTGCTGTGCTGTGCTGAATATCCGACTCACCGAATATTTGATCGATTATCGAATATTCTACAACTATTTTTCATATTTGAATATTCGAATGCCAAATTCATGAAAAGGGAGGGAGAATTTTCTTTTGAAAAGCCAAAGAAACCTTACAGAGATTCAAAATGTACATTATTCATGAAAAAATTTAAAAGGAATTTACACTTTCAACAGGAAAAGAACTTTTATTTGTCTCTTAAATCTTACTAAATAGTGGCTAGAGATAATCGCACATGTGAGAAGCTATTATAGTAATTATATAATGTAAAATTGTGTGCTATTGCAACTGATTTTGTACATCATTTGTTCATCAACAATCTGCCAGTTGGTAAGACCGAATATTCGGATATTTGATCAAATTGAAGGTCGAATAGTGAATTATTCGAATTGACTCAGCCCTACATATTTTGTAATCATTTTGTAAAGTTTTCTCTAAAATGTAGTTTTTCAATTCATTTGTGAATCCCATGAAGACACCACACCTTTCAGGTAACACTCCCTGCATTTACCAATGCCAGGCAAGGAACACAGCCAACGATTCTGACCTTGCAACTCCTCCGTAATCCAGCCCCGTCTCCCCCACAAACTCGATCCATAGCCGGGCCTTGAGGAGATCTGGGTTCTTCACACTGATGATATTGCGGTAGGAATCCTCCATGATGCTGGCCCGGCTGCACTTCAGCTCATACCGATTGGGGATGTTGGACTGCAAGTGGAGAGGAAGGGGCGGAGTTAAGAAATTTGGAGGGTGGTAAATATCAGTTAAATGATTCTGGAAACTGTTGCAGCTGTATTCGTCACTTGAAATGTATTCCTTGATCACCTGTGAGTTGAACTATTAAAATTTGTCGTTGCAGATCATGCTTAAAATGAAGTACATCTTGAGAATAATCTTACTTGATATATTCATCTTTAAACTGTGTGCCTAGCCCAACATCTCTACAGTACACAACTGGCATCTCAAGACTTCCACAACTGAATATCAACAATACCTACATTCATGAAGAGTGGTCAGGCTCTCTCTAATGTTTACATCATCCAAATCAGGCCACACAGGATGTTGAACTAAGCCCAGATTTTGGCAGCTCAGGGTCACCTTACACCACTTGACTACATGCGGTGACTATTACGAACAGTTAAATTGGCCAAGTTCTTCAGTGTTGTACAAATACACTATGGTGGAATCTCACCCCTTTGATGCCTTGTAAATACTTACAGGCTTCTTGAGTCTAGACTTGAAATAGTCATACTTCCTCTTGTAGTCTCTTGAGTATGGAACAGCCTAAAATAGAAACGTACCCAAGATGAACAAACAGTTTGAAAATGGCAAGCTTTCACATCTGGTTTTTCATGCTCTGTCCTGTCCTCTTTAGTAAACCATTTTAAATAGGTACTATTTAAAATTCAATTACAATTCACAATTAGAAACAGAAAGTCTAAAAATAAAAATTAAAGTTACTTGGAGCACAGAAGCCAGATCAACCATTGTTATTAAACTGTTAAGAGGGTGTCAGATTCCAGATAAATCTTTCTGCTTTCAAAAGTAACCCCGTCTGCCCCACCTCAAAACGTAGCTCCCTAATAGAAAATCTCCAGCCAGTTATCAGTGAAGTGAGTTTATGGCCAATGGAAAAAAAAACGGCATGAATGTCATATCATGTTTGAATGGGTGCAAAGAGAAACTCAAAATATTCCAGTTGTTAAAAAAATGTCCTCTTTTCTGATAGAGGTTTTCACTTGCGACACTTTTTGGTATACTTTCCAAAGAACAGCTACACTGAAGAAATATTTCCAAAACACCCTGGGAGGGCTGTTAACTTTGAAGTTGGGAGTAAAACTTCCTAAGAAAGTCCCTTGTTGGTAAACTGTGTACAAAATAGGCAGCTTGTGCGACAGACATAAAAAAAAAATTGCAGATAAACCTACCGGTCCCGCGATAGAAGGATTCTGAAGCCTCGGGTCTTCCCACTGAGTACTGTGCGTATCTGCGGACAAAAAAACAAACCACAGGTTAGCATGGTCCAATGTATGTACATTACACGCACTGAGCCCAGCTCAGGTTCTTATGCAGGTACTTGTTGGCAGTTGCACTATTACTTTGAACTGACCGAGTGACACGTTAATTTTGTCACTTCCCTTAGTATCACTGTCTCTTTTCCTGCGTTGTTTACAAACCAGGCTTCTTTCGAAGGCCAATTTTCTAATTGGTTGGTTGGCTTTTTTGTCATTAACACCTTCAAAGAGCGATCTGGATCCATTGTCTTGTTGAGAGATAACTAAATGTCAATTCAAACACAAAAAAAGATAAAAAGTAATGGACAGGAAGCGTGTGTGGTACCACTGATGAGACTGTGTACAACTGGATTTATGCATGAGCCCTAGTACGTGAATTTATAAAGAACTGCAGAATGCTTCAGGTTGACCTAGCCCAGCGTACGTTAGAGCGCACTTACTGTGATCTATGAAAAACGTCCTTCCATCGCTATGAACCCGTTGCTCCCATCCGGGCTACATGTAAGCAGAAAAAAACCAACAACCGGAGTACATTAAAACATGTTCCGGGGAGTACTTCTGCAGTACAACATCATTTTGAACCAGGCAAGTGTGCAAATGAGTGAAGTAGATGTATATGTAAGTTCACGTGCTGGTTCTCACGCCAATGCCTTGTACATGCATAATGGTGCACGTGAGGTATTCTCTTTGGTAAGCCATATGAAGTGCCGTGTATTTACACGTCTATACCTGGCCCCCATGCTTGAGTGATTCCCATTGAGTTTGTACCCATGGAAGTTTGAACTAGACCGTGGAGGTCGGTGGTATGTGGAGCCCTCGAGCAGCCGCGGGTCATGGCTAGGTGTTGTAGCAAATGTCGCTTGGCAACACAGTCTCCAAGTTTTGAAAAAGCGACACTGAGGTACTGAAAAATGCCACACAATTCTGGAACAAATGACCACCAAGGGCCAGCGAAACAAGTTTGTAAAGTCTAACATTGCAAAGGACTGTGGTTGTGTTGTCTTGCCATTTCAGAGAGTTGGTATTTTTAACAGAAACAATACGGCCCTTGGGACGAGTGTAGCATGGAATAACACCATCGGATACCGGCTTGGATGGTATTTCGGTATTATTAGTTGGTATTTGTGGCTTTCTTTTTTTCAAGACCGAACAATATCGTCTGATGATCCATCCATAAATACCAAAATACCAGTGACCTTGGTATGGAATTTCAATACCGCGGTATTCTTGCTAATGTGTTCGGAATGTTTGCAGAACCATTTTGAATTAAAGGAAAACCCCCATATTGTCAATGTCTAGCACGAATTGGTCACATGGAAGTGAAGCGGCTGCCAAGCCACAAGCCAAAAGACTAGGAAGTTTGGTAATCACTGCTGGCATTGCGTTTGCAGTTTGGGTGTAGCTCATAGTGTCTGGGAGGACATGCAGGGGAACATTTTGGCAGGAGTAACTTCTGGATGGAATCATGACTTCCAAACGGATTCAATATGCCACATTTAGTGAGTAGCCGTGAACAGTCTTCACAATCTGTCTGCTCCTGAAAGGTTTTGAGGTGTACTGTGTGACCAGAACCACAGGGCTCAGATTTGAGACAATCTGTACTCACCGGTAGAGGTCCCAGGTCATCCACCGGTTGCCTCTGTTTCCTGGGGTCATCCTAAACATAACAGGAAATAATATTCATTATCAAAGAACAAAGTTTTCATGCTAGCTTTCGTCAATTAGAAAAAAATCTTGCAACAGTAAAAAAGATTTCATTAGTGGCTCTTGCTACACCCAGCTAGTTCATTTCAGCTGTCAGCCAAAGTGAAACCACAAGATATGGCAGTCAGTATTAGTTTTATAACACCTCTCCCATGGATTCATCTCAGGTTTCTTCCAAGCTGCATCTGAATCACTCGGCCAGCTAGAAGCTGACGAACAAAGTTTCTTCTTGTAGCGTGAATTTTCTTGCTGATCGTGGCCAAGTAAATTTGGAGCCCTGCCCTACTCACCCAAGTGGTGCTGCGCGTGTTGTGGTTGATGAAGAAGATGCGTCCATTGGCGGACCTCTGCATTTGCCAGCCGGCGGGCAGGGGGCCCAGGGGATCGTTAGGGGATGCAATGAAAGGCTGACTGGTCTGAGTTGGTGGGACTTGTTGCTGCAAGGGAATCATGGAAGGGCTGGTTAAAACTTTCTTCTCATTCTAAAGTAAGGACGACCTCATATTCTGATATTAAGCTGGAGGTTTGTGTCTGGATGGCTTCACACCAAAAAGGCCAGCTCATACTTAGTGTGAAAGCGAACACACTTTGGTGGCGTCAGATCAATTATTTCCACATTCGGAAAAGCTGGCTGCATTCCAACTCCAGCAAATTTCACTGCGAAAGTTCTGTGTTGTTGAATTTGCAAGAATTTGCTTTCGCCTGAAGTATAAATTGGTTTTAATTTTTATAAATATCTGTTCCTTTTTTTTGTACTAAGCACAAACGCCGCGTACAACACCAGCTTCCTGAGCAGACCTGTGTCTGGGAAAGTAGACAGTGCAAGATTTCATTTGATGAATCAAGGTCGTCTTTAGTTTTTGCTGTCTGCAGTGCAAGACCACTTCCACGGAAATATCAAGAAACACTACCTTGCTATTTAAAACTTCATTCAGTGAAAATTAAAAAAAAAACACATCACCAGCTAAAATGTCACATGACACATACATGTACTGCACGTGCCCGGTATTTGGCTTTTCTTTCTAAGGGACAATCATTCCACTCAGTGGCTACATGTAGCCCCGATGGCCTGACCACATCAGCAACTTTTGTTCGTTCTAAGCTCCCTTTCTACAACTTGGTATTCACTGTCTGAAGAATGTGGACTTTGCCTTTGTGACCTGCAGTTACCTGTGTTGGCACGGTAGGCTGCGCTGGTTGGACCTGGATCATCTGTGTTGACGACTGTGAGGGAGACCTTTGAGGCCTTGATGGTTCCTTCAGATTAAAAAAAAAACCAGGTAGTGTAACACTGTAGTGTGACTGCACAGCAAGTCAATTTTCCTTTAACGCCAACCATGCTGAACCCAACGACATCCAAACAGGGACCACTATCTGTGGGACTGTGTTGGTATGAGCAGTAAATAAAAGGCCTTTTGTTCTAGCTGTTTGATTCGGTCTAGTTCAGCAGGCTTCACACTTCTGCTGCTGTTGGACTCTGTCGGGTTCAGCAGGGTGCATAGAGAAAAAACCTGAAGGAGGTTGGGGTTAATGAGTTTGTTTCTGCATTCAATTGGGGACCCTGAACAATAGAGGACAATAAGGTCCCCGATTGACAGAGGGTCCCCGATTGACAACTGTGTACAAAACATATGGGTGGTCTTCTAAAAAAGTTAAAGTACAAACAAAAGAGGAACAATAGGGGGTTCCCAGTTGCAGGCAAATACACACTTGTATGTTCATGTAAATTAACTAAAAACTGGTGTTGATTTTTTGTCAAAAGTAACTCAAAACAATCATCATATGACCAGAGTACACTCTGTCTTCCTTCGCACTGACTAAACATGCTCAATCTTTATACCACTTCTAATGAGCATCTGATGTCTTCTGTGCATCTGTTTCACAGTCTTTCTAATTAAAGTTTCCCAGATTAGTCAATAGTCACACTGATGAAAAAAAACAAAAACAATGCAATACCAAGACAAGCTGTACATTGCACTGCAGCAGGAACCTTGAGCAATATCCAGCAAAGCTGCCCGTAGATATTACAATTTCTGACAAACATCCTTACAGGATCATTGCTGTGGTCGTGAAAAGAGATGTTTCCAGTCTTGCCTCGGGTCTTTGTTTTGTCAAATTAAGTGGAGAAGAAATGATCCAGCGTCTTACCACTGCCTCTTCTTCTGCTTCCAAGTTATCGTCCGCGCTGATCTGTCGTCGGGCGCGATAAATGGCTCGCATCTCGTCCTGTACGTTGGCAGGCATACCAGCCGGAGGGCCAGCCGAAGCACCACTATATACATTTTACACAAAAGACATTTGAAAATTTCAACCTACACAGCACAAGGAACAGAGAAATTTCAATAGGAATAGGGCCAAGGGAAAACAGTTGGTGACATGGCACCCCCATCCATGGTAATGAGTTGCTGGGCTTGCTACCTGTTAATATACACCTGTACACATTATTAAGTATTTCCAGAACTGTGGTATTTTAACTCTTTATTTTATAGAGGCATTAACCCTCCTATGCTGAAGTCACTCTTTGGGTCATTTGGAAAACACCTCAAAGAAGCACAGCTGTGTTGTGTTGTGCACTGCACTAACTGTCCCTCACAGGAATATCAGATTGCACTTTTGTGCTGCCCAAGAACTGTGCTTCACTGTTTCATGTGCATAATTGTGCAGTAAACCAAATGCAGTGAAGAGGACTGCACAAAAGACCCTGGGTCATTTTGTGCTGACAACCTACTGTGTACACACTGAACCTGTGCATGTTTGAGTTCCATATAGAAACTACATGCTCACCAGTGACTGTGGGCATTTGTGCACATTTGTGCTGTAAAACCATAGGAGGGTTAACATGATAAATCCATTTAAACATGTCCTTTTGTGCAGAAGTCAAATTGACACTTTCCAGAGTAACTTTTTGTTTGTCTTTCAAATTTGAATTCCAACACATGATGCTACAGCCCTTTGCTCTGGTTTGGAATTCAGACATCGGTAGAATGAAGTTCTTTGGAGTCACAGCCAAACCCCGAACACAAAGTGACTGCTTGCTCTCTGTACCTTGTGGGCCTCTCCCATTGTGTCCTCCTGGTGTTGTGATCCACGTAGTAGTAGCGGCCGTTGGCATCCACCCGCTCTTCCCAGCCCGAGGGCAAGGGGGCTCTGGCCTCTATATTAGCCTCCTGCTCAGGGGAAGCACTGGTCTCTGTCTCAACTTCGTTGTCAGCATCCACGATCTCCCAATCATTCTAAACAGAGTAACAAATCTGAGGTGTGAGAAACAGCAAGCAGCAGCAGCACAAGAGTCCGGAAAAACAAAAACGGCAGAAATGTAACAGATACAGCAAAAAGCATGAAAATCAACAGCAGAAGCAACATTAGTAGCAAAAACAACGGAAGCTACAGATACAAAAAACAGCAGAAGCAGCAAATCAGCAACAGCAGAAGCAACAAAACAGAAACAGTAGAAGCAACAAAACAGAAACAGCAGAAGCAACAAAACAGAAACAGCAGAAGAATCAAAACAGCAACAGCAGAAGCAAAAAAACAGAAACAGCAGAAGAATCAAAACAGCAACAGCAGAAGCAAAAAAAACAGAAACAGCAGAAGCAGCAAATCAGCAACAGCAGAAGCAACAAAACAGAATCAACAGAAGAATCAAAACAGAAACAGCAGAAGCAACACAACAGAAACAGCAGAAGAAGCAAAACAGCAAAAGCAGAAGTAACAAAACAGAAACAGCAGAAGAATCAAAACAGCAACAGCAGAAGCAAAAAAAACAGAAACAGCAGAAGCAACAAAACAGAAACAACAGAAGAATCAAAACAGAAACAGCAGAAGCAACAAAAGAGCAATAGCAGAAGCAACAAAAACAGCTACAGATACAGACAACAACAGCAGTATAGCAAAGACAACGACAGTAGTCGCAACCAAGCAGCTACAGATATCAGGGTACAGCAGGAACAGAAAGAGTAGCAGAGTAAACAGTATAAACAGCAACTGAAGCAGCAGCACTTAGCAACAAAGCAGAAATGGAACAAGAGCAGTATCAAAGACACTTGCTGCGACAGCAACAAAAAACAGCAGTCCCCACAACATAGTAATACAGCCAGAGACAGATACGGCGGAGGCACAGCAGCAACAGACCCAAAACTAAAAAAAGGGCAACAGCAACACACACAGCAGCAGTTTTAATTCCTAGGATTGACTAAAACCCTAGTACATGTAGTAAGTGCAACAACAAGAGCTGCTGCTGCTGCAGAGAGAGCAGATTGTCCACGTACCTCTTCTTCCCGACGGGGTTCGGCGTCTGGCACAGACTCGTCCCGGAGATACGCGATGGTCAAACGGAGGAAACCGCGAACCCTGGAGCGCGGGCTTCTTTGACGTAGGAGGTAGTCTTTGTGGTGGTGCCACGTTCCCTCTTGCTCTGTCTGTGAACGGAGAAAAAATCAGATGCTGATTTTCATGGAGGTGATTTGATGTGAACTGAGTTGTAAGAAGGTGGAGGTACCGTGTGGTATAAGCAGACGGGAATTATCAAGAAGACTCGAAGGGAGTTGCACTCCAGTCAACCACAATTCTGAGACATCCAAGTGAGTTTAACTTCGATAGAACCACTGAAAGAAGACAACTGGAAATCTACAACCCAACCACAGGAAAATTCCTCAACGTAAAAATGGGCGACTACAGCTCTCCCATGCTACCCTCCGGTGCTCAGAGGCACAAATGAAGGGGCAATCTCAGTGTCTCTTCAACCACTGAACCTTTCCCGACAACCACTTCCAGCTGAAGAGGCAGCCCAAATAGGTCGTGAAAATGTTCTTCACCCCAGTAAGTTTCACAGGCTGGTTGTCCTGTTCAAAGGAATCACTGTGAATTATACCTTCAGTCTGGTCATGATACAGGCGTTTCACAATAGCGTGCCTCCAAGAGTTTGCAACGCACGGGCAAATCATAACGCGCTTAATCTGTCGATCCAATGCCTGTTTTGGAATGGGTAGACAGATTTCGCGCACTGGAGGCGAATCATTGTGAATTGCCCCTATTGACAGGGCAAGAACAGAGACAGAGAAAATGGAAGACTGATGATAGACTTCTGAAGGCCTGTGATGGATCCGAAGACAGGGCACTGCAGCAACCCTACCACCGTCTTCTAACACAGATGACAACGGTCAAGTTTCAGGCATGCAGGTAAAAATAATGTGTCTGGTGCAGTCAGTTACGTAGTCTACAATGTGGGAGGGGGGAGCCTGAAACCAGACCACTGTAGGGAGACTTACATCCCCCAATGCAGTGAGAAATCTACCCAAAGGGCTTGCATTAATTTCGCAAGCTCAGTAACAATTTTACTAGGCTACAGAATTATTTTGGCGGGGGGGAGGGGTGGCCAATTAGCTACAATTCCATAATGGTCATTTTTATAAATTAGAGTAAATCGTGATTATGTCACTTACTGGAATATTTGCAAGGGGAATATCCACCATACCCAGGAAGTCATCTCGAGTCTGTGAAAGAAACGCAGCATTGTCACAGCATGAGTATGTGCAAGTACAGGCTGGATGTACGTATCTACAGGCAAACGGATATAAGGCTGATACAATAAAAAGCACGGGTACAGTGTACCCTGGGATCTTTCGGCTACCTGCGACTGGCGTGCTGGCTTAACCATTTCACGGATGTGCTAACGTTTTGCTAAACATTCACCGAAATAAATCAAGATTCCCGTCCTTAATCGCGACGTACAACAAGAGGCCAAAGACTACTGTGAGTTGCCATGATGTGTGAGGGCATTTTGAAATACACATGGTCATTTAGCAAGGTACCAGTTCAGCGTATTACGAATCAGCCACTTGCTAACCTGCACCGCACTGACCAAGTGGCTTGGGTGGTCAGCATGACAGCCACTTATACTGACTTAGGAAGGAAAACAAAAGTAAACATGGCCCCACAGGTAAAACACGGCAAGACTGTACCTCAACAATGGTGAAGTATCTTCACACTGATTCCATATTTGTACATGTGCTAGTGTGTACACATATCATCATTCCATCAAGTGCTCAGTTTCCCTTAAATACCCCTAATGACAGAAGCAAATGTTGCAACAAATACTTCCCCGCTTCTCATTGGCAAAAGATGACACAGGGCACTATACAGGTATTTAATAGACTGTCACTCTATTCCAGGTTTTTGTAAACACTTATCCCCCACTACAGAATAACAGTTTTTATACATAGTGCCTTTAGCTAACTCAGATCAAACCGCTTTCCAATATTATTACCCCTGCTCACTGGGCCCATGAAACATTCCAAATACCATCTCAGCTCCCTGGGGAGTATACAGCTCAATGCTACCATTTTGGCGCAAAGCAGCTAAATCAACCACAATAACCATCGCTGCCCTCACAGGTACCCAATTACTCCTGGGTGGAGTGAGGCAATGAGTGACAAAGTGCCTTGCCCACCATGACCTCAGGTTGGATTCGAACCCCCAACCTGTGGCTTACAAGTGCACTAGTAAGCAGGAGGTCGTGGGTTCGAGTCCCACCCGAGTAAGCTTATGAGGTTTTTTCACAAGCTCTCGGACAAGCACTGAGCATGCAGTGCTTATTAATATACGTTGGGTAAGCGCAAAACCTGTTATATATAATGAAGTATTCTAATTGTCTACCAATTAGAATACTACGATGCCTACCAAGAAACTCACAGTCAACTGTTCAAAGAACATGTACCTGCGCACCCAGCAAAGTACCGGTACATTCACGTACTACACCCTACTACTCACCAGCCGGTTCTCATCAAAGACTTCAAATAACAGGCGATTATCCCTGGGGTTCACCTGAAAACAAAGCAGATACCGGTAATATTCATAGGACAATTGACGATATCATAATGACAACATCCCTACGTCATTGATACAGGGTGAGTAAAATGCAAAGGGTGCTTGCGTGGGCAACAACAGCTTTTAGTCTGCCATTTTATCAAGGTGCGGGGTAAGATAAGGTGTCATGTGCAGACCACCATATTTATTATATATTAGACAAAGACGGTCTGAAGTCTGACTGCAATAACAACAATCCCACACTCTGCAATAACATACATTATACATATATGATCTTTTGTTGACACAGCCGAGCTTACATACACTAGCCATACAGTGTGCCAGTTTTTCAGCAGGAGGGGTGACACATACATGTAATTATACGGTAGTTAGCATGGGGACTGAACCAGTCCACCTACGTGTTCTTTAAAGCAGGGCAAGTGAAAATTTGTCTTTGGAGTTTCCGATTCACCATGTTGTGCAATTTTGAACTTTCAGATAAAAAAACTGCAAGTTAAATGCATCTCAACTTCCAAGTAGAGTACATGTCCCAGTGTGAAACAAGAATAAAGCAAAAGAAATTTGCCACATACTTACTCTGAAGACAAATTCTTCAAACCATTTTGGATTCAGTGTCTGAAAATAACCAAGGCAAATACATAATCAGTTTTCCGGAAGTCACATGAACTGACCTCTACCATTTGCATAACTCAGGCGTACAAAACAGACCCCTTCACAGCGAAGAACAAAATGTTATATAATGCACAAAAAACACATGACATCAAAGACTTGTGAACCAGTTCTCGCACACTGGTTCATAAATTGAGAAACTGTCGTAAATCTGCAGTGGCTTCCATGCAGAAGTAAATTGCTTGTGTCCCCTATTACAGGAATATGCAAATTCTGGTGCAAATTGGTTGCATATTGTTTTGAACCAATCCTGAGAGAGGCCTTGCATGGCAGCAATCCTACGGCAGTCCCAGCGAATTCCAAATGTGGCATATCATGATTATTTATGAGATGACGTATTTTGTCCAATCAGCGGGCAAGAAAATGACATCATACTTGCGGCGCACTTCCGGGTTTGTGTAACTCCTATGGCAGTTCAAAGGTCTATCTTTGACCCCTTCTAACCTATTAACGGCTCGGTTGGAAAAAAATATTTGCATATGAATGGGGAGAGAATAGCTACCGGGTCAAAATGGTACAGGTTAAATTTTTCTGACCGTGCAGTTCGTGTGGCACGCTGGTCGCGCAACTTTCGAATTATAAGGACTTACACTGGACTGTACAGGGAAACCTCCTTTATGTAGAGTGTATACCCAGTGGAACAAAAGCACTGGCCTACAACATGGCAGCCATGTAAACCCTCCATACAGTGTTAGCTGTATCATCTTCTTCTTCAAAAAAAAAAGGAGGCCATGGATGAAACTACGTATTACCATCTACAGATGTATTGTGTGTTACCATTCTGGCCAAAAAATCTACAAGTAACTGTGCATGTACAATGTAAAATGCATGCAGTAATGTCAATTTCAACCATACGAGTAGTTGATTTCAACATTGTATACACTGTACGTGTACACACACACCCTTACATGTGTATACTTGTGGGGTACTTCCTTTGTTCTCGTGTACAAAACTGCCACAAAACACGGAAAAATTTCAAATCACTGCCATTTCAACCAAATTCAGTTTCCTGGGTTGAAATTTCGACCGTATGTCCCTTATATAAAACACTTCAATTTGCAACAGATGAATGGCACTTGAAAATTCCTCTTTTTCGAATAAATATGAAATGTATAGTATCGATTTCGTGAAATTCTTGTGGGGTACCACTTTAGTACCCCACAAGGATCAAAACTGGCCTTGTGGGTTACCTTCCATTGTTCCGGTATCCCATAAGGCACCATGTACAAGCGCATGTGTGCGACGGTCTTCACTGTGTTAAGGCATAGGTTTGTAGCTCTATGGTTAAGGGTACACTTCTTTTCTTATGCAAATTAGGGGATTTTCCCCTATCACCCCAGCTTTTTCAGTCCCAACTAAATTATTTTTTTACCGGTACATGTTCCCTGTACTAACTCAGACAAGTGTTTGTCCTAATTACTACTGAACAATAATGTGTATGTATGTATGTTGTATGTACATGTAGTTTACTGTGCACTTATACATGTACATGAGGAATACATACATGTGTGTATGTACAGTGTACATGTACCCTACATGTGCTGTTTATGTTGCCAAAAATAGCTGTGGTCTGTGTGTACATGTACGGTTCATGTATAAAGCACCGGCTGGGGGAGGTTTGTGTACAATGTGCAGTTTGACCAAAGTCTCTCTATCAATGTCTTATCTTGCTCTATATGGCGCTTTTCCTTTGAAAACGACAATTAATTACTACTGATTAAGAAGTCCTATTTCAATTTCATACATAATTTACAAAATGCACAGGTACAGTGCTCAACAAATTAGGGGTAAAGTGAAAACGACTCACTGGAAAGCCCCATTACATGCATGCTATCAATTCTAAATGTTAGCATGCATCTTCCCTGTAAATGAAGCGAAGCCTGTTCAAACATGTACCTGTAAACTTCAAAGTAATCAGCAGTCATGCTATTGCATCATGAAGTACATGGTAGCTGAAATAAAATTCATCATGGCTGAAATGTAAAGTTCAGAATTTGCATAGTGCCACAAATTTGTGTTTCTGTACTCTGCTTACATGCTACATGTACATTGTATGAGTAAAAAACAATTGCGGTTACACCATGGATCAATCTCTTTCTTGAGTACGTGTGGTTCTGAGAAGAACCAGGGAATAACTCGATGTTTCGAACAGTACACTGTAATCTGAGAAGAACCGGGGAATAACTCGACGACGGTTCTTCTCAGAACCACACATACTCAAGAAAGAGACTGATCCATGGTGTAACCGCAATCGTTTTTTACTCATACAGCTCTTTCACCATGAAAACCTTTAAGTCTTTTATGCTACATGTACATTGTCAGATTGTACCTACTGACATGACTGATATGTACATGTACATGCCCGACTTGTACCATACGCCTACAATGTACCGGTACAAGTAATTATGCACAACAAATACCAAAGGACCTAAGAGAGACAATTAAGACCCAAATTTCAGACAAAAATATTTCACAATCCACAGTCTGGTAACCTGACTTGCCAATGGACACGTACATGAGTATAAACCAACTACATGTACATGTAGTCAAGGTTAAAGACATGACTTTGATCTCAAATGGAAACAAAAAATAGGAGTTAAAGTTACAAATACAGTGTATTAATTTCTTACATATGTAGGTTTTACTTTCACCAGACGGAGTACATGTGCGATATGAGTGCATTGCACATGGACCGTGGCCCACGGCAAATTTACACAATTTATTTACATGTACAGCAGTTAGAATAGTACAGTACATACATGTACATGAACAAGTACCGGGTACCTCCCAATGGGATTGCTGACAAATGACACAAGACAAGCTTCCTTATGTGGGTATACTGATAGACCCATTTTGATAGAAGCATTTCTGGCACGCAGCCTGCCAAGGCTCAGCAGTGAGCCGTCAAACCTGTCACATTAACACCTTCCCCAATGTTCCTGTTCGCCCACTGAATTATGCTGTGCCAGCCCCAGCTAGACCATGCATCATACCCTGTGCAAACATGCACATGTATGTACATGTATTGTACATGTAATACATGAAAGTCAAATCTTTCACAGATCGCCTCTTCCACCATTAGTGATGTACAGGTGCAATATCCCGTAAGCAGGTGCTTTTGTTCTTATTTTCCCCATGGTAACATGAACCAGTACACGTACATGTACATACAGTAAGAATATCTGCACTTTGTGAAATGATGAATGTGGAAATAGGATTAGACTTATACATGTATACGTACATGTACACATGTACATGTAGCCTGCCCAAGCTGGCAGCACAGAGTGCATATTTGTGATATGTGGAGTTCCTCATAATGACAGGACCTGAGATGACCTAATGTACATGTACTGTACATGCAGCCTGGCAGAACATTTCCCGGTACATACATGTACATGTATAATGTACATGGACTTATGTGCATGTATGTATATATTAGAAAAAAAAAATCGTAGTACCCGAGAAACTTTCTTTTTCATGTACTGTACACCATAAAGTGATGGTGAGACATCAGATAAATTTGACGGATATGTGACGGATATGTGGCATATTATGTTGCGCACAAGACAGTAGACACAAGCACTGTGCTTACAGAGTAAGCTGGCATGTACCGTGTGCTACAGTGCCACTGGTCCCTGTCATTCAATTTGCATGGAATTGGCTGCATTCAGAAAGCAAATCAGACTGACTCTTCAACATGAATTCCAACCCTCCTTTTGCTGTGACAGTCACAGACTGTCAAAAATTCCTTCCACTTCTCCCTCTACTGCACATACATGTAGACATATACCCTATATATATATATGTCATTTGACTAATTTTGACTGATAGGACAAATGTGCCAAGTATGCACCTTTGCAGAGGAGGGTTAACGTTACTGGTACCATACATGTAGCTGTTGAGAATCCACACTGTAGCTTGTCAGCACAAGAAATGTGCAAGATGCTGCAATACTAATTTTGGACAGGGGGTAAATTTGTTAATTTATGCACCATTCCCTCACAAAAAAAAAAGATGAATACTAATTGAATGTGCAATGTATACATACATGTACATGTACGCAAACTTTATTTTTATTACTGGTTTATTATTATTAAAATAAACTGTCCAGAACAGAATAGCAACCCAAAGGTTGAATTGCACTTGTACTAGTTCCATCTTATTGATAAAAACAAACATACTCCGTATATTGTAATAAAAAACGGAAGTACCAAAAAGTCTAAAATTGGGGTGTAAAGATATAAACATCAAACAAGGGGCACAAAAAAGAACGTTAAAATTATACATGTACATATCACATAAAAATAAAAACAAACACAAAAAGAGTCAGGAAAGACAAAATAAATTAACATTAACAAAACATCAATTCTGTGATCAGAATAAATACATGTATATCACACTAGATAATGGAAAGACCACGCTCAAATATGAAGAAAAAAGGAAAGAAACTGAACATGTAAGAGTATCATCTTTTGATGCTATTCGGCTGGTAATCTGAAAACATACATGTACTAGTACATGTACATAGGGTAGAGTGTAATAGTGCTCTGTACTACCATGACGACCTAACAGGCATGGTTTTTTGCAAAATAACTCTGAAGTGTATTGTACTGTCTATGCAACACTGCTTCACATAAAGTAGATTTGCCCACACATGTACATGTAAATTTAGTTCAAGGTTAAATGACATAGGGCTGTGAATACTTATAGCGGTATGGGGGTGAGGAAGGAGGCTCAGTCAGGTGAATGCAAACGCCGCCGCCCTGCATGGATCTGTGAGCTCATTACAGGACAATCCCTGTTCTAGACGGCACCGCTGTGCAAGTTCAATAGCAGTGTTTACCATTTTGGGATTTTTTTTTTTTTTGAGGAGACACGCGCAACTTGACGATACTTGGCAGTTTGGTTATACAGCACTGCATCCTGTTGATTGCTTGGCACAGCATCACTGTGTGTAGGCCTTTGATAGGAGAAAAACAAGGGGGGATTGGGGAGGAGAGATGCTGTAATACAGGGGTCATTCCGTGAAGGTGGGGAACACCTGGTAATTTGCCTATGGTCTGATGACTTCAAATGGAGTAAATCTCATAGCTTCTCAAATAATTAGCCTGTTAAGTTTACATCATAAAAAGAGCACATAGAGAAGTACATGTACATGTATACATGTATTGTAGAACCATTTTGTTCATATTTGTGGAAAAACTTTTTGCAGCATAAAGCACGAAAAGGAGGTTTATGTAAAACCAGTTTTTTGGTGACAAAATAAATGGGAATTTAAGAAGCAGAGAGAGTGGGTTGAAAGTAAATGTAAACATTGTCATATTTTTTACATGTTCGTATCTACATGTACATGTACATGTGTACATGTATATCAAACTTCCCCAGTTCACTGCACCTGGTCTGATATATCCCACAAGGCTCCCTTGACGAAGAGAAAGCATACAGTACATGTACATCACAGTATTCATGACCTCTCCAAAGGTAAAAAAGTCAAAGAGGATGAGAAAGAAAAAAAAAGGAAAATAAAGAAAAAAGTGATAAAAATGAGGGCCCGAGCAAAATCTATTTTACATTTACTAAACCTAAAACTGAGGAGAAATGGATAAAAGGAGCATGTTTTTCTCTGTAAAACATGCTGAATGTTACATGTACTGTACGCATGTACGGTATGTTAACTATGAGCATTATACTTTACAGCAAGTAATGCTTACCGGTAGGTTACGTTTTGTACATGTACATTTGCCAGAATGCTGAAGAGGATGCATCCAGATTGGCCTCAAATATGAAATGGAGGGTCCTTACATGTACGTGCATGTTCACATGTATCCATATACATGGTGTACTTATGCTTGCATGCATGCATACCAGTTACATTACTGTATATGAAGCAAAATATTTCACAGCACATGGCTTCCCCATCCGCTTTGAGCAGAAGCACGCCCTCACTGGTTGAAAAGAGCCACGTTGGTGGGGAGTATTCATTTTTGGTAACAATGCAACCGCAGCGCATACATTTCATAGTCGTTTGTGAACCACTGAAGTGCAGAACTTAGGAGCCTTGTTTTCTCAGGAAAACTACCCTCACTTGGTCCAGCCAGCTCAGTGTGGATGATGTTATTAAAAACCCTCAGGGGTGAGATTGGCCAATGATAAAAATAGCTGAAAACAGCTGAAAAAAGGCATAAAGAAGCTGAACTGTGAAAATCTCCTATACTTTTGTTTACAGCCAGTGAGAAAAAAACAACAACTAAAATCCAAAACAAAAAAAAGCTGAAATCAGCAAAAAAGCTGAGAAATCTCGCCCCTGAACCCTGAATGTAAACTGACCTGCAATTTGCATGCATAAAAAGTTTAACTTCTATCACCTCATGAGTGCATAAGATACATGTATTACATGCAAAGTGTCAACTGAAATGATACTGTGTGATTTATATCAATTATGCAAGAGTTGATGTCTTGTGATCTACAGGTACATTACACCTGCACAGTTTTTCTGTCTCGCAGCCATGCCCAAGCAAAGGTTAAGTTTGCACGTAGTTTTGTACTAGTAGCTACCGTACTGTTGTTAATTTACGATCTCTGCTGATGTCATATGTAACTAAAAGCATGAATATAATGGGGCCTCAAAGTTCACATCTGCACGAACCGGTACATGTATATGCACAGGTCAGTGCCTTCAACAGATAAAAGAAGTCCTACATGTACATGTATGTACGTGTACTTCAAAGTTAAAACAACTTGGTTTTAATATAGGGTTCTTTTTGTATTTAAGCCTTTATGTCTACCCCCCTCCCAGAAATGCCCAAACCATTTAAACAGAGTGATTTTAACCCCTCGGTGAAAACACTACTCAACAAACACTGTCTTCAAGATTCTCAGCATTAGTACAGCACCCTGTTATACATGTACATGTACACACTCCACGTATATCCAAAAGTAAACAGTTTTTGATGGGAAATGTATGCACATGTATATGCCTCAACAATTTTTGGGATCATTTCTAAATGACTTCTTCTGGTAATTGGTTAACCCTAACCCTCCCAAATCTTCCAAAATCCTTTTCTGCAAAGTGGAGGAATGGGGTTAGGGTTAATGAATTTGTTTTACAAAAAGAGTCACATGGTTCAAACTTGAAAAAGTTACACCTACATGTATGCACCCTTCTTGTACATGAACATGAACACGTACTGAACATAAAAACACAGAAATGTACAGCTATTAAAAACTCAAAGACATAATCCCCCCCCCAAGAAAATCAATTCACAACCATAAACAAAAACGTAGATGAAAAGGAAAACCAAAACCAAACTTTTTAAAATCTTTTCCTTCACACTTCACAAACGAGTAAGAAGCATGGACTTAGAAGAAACTTGCAAATGTCCCACTGAGGCCAGGGCATAGACAACTGTGTACAAATGCACATAACTGCAGTGCTTACGTAATGCACTGGTACACGGTACATGTACACAACTACTTGTTACCAGGTATGACTTATGTGGACCCAAAACAGGTCCACATGGGGCCCCATAATTCTACGGGTTCCAAACGTTTCTACCGTTCCAAACAAATACATGTAGGTTTCCTCTTAGCGCAGGGATGGCCTACCCACACATACTGCACTTAACTGTTGACAAGGTGGTAACTATGAACAGATAAATATACTGGTTAGATCATCCAGTCAAATCATATATCAGCTCTGAATCAGTACCAATCTATCAGCGCAGCATCACTTGTCTATGATACATCCTCCTTCCAAATGTACAGTATAAATCAAAGCCAGGGCCAATGAACTTTTTGTCCATCACTGGTGTGTATTGCCCTCCCTTGTGCAACATGTACAGGAGTCAATGCCTATTACATGTACATGTAAATCTGTTTGATTTCATAATCTGCTTGTACATGTACATGTATTTACATGTACATGTACATGTATGTACATGTAGGTTGTACAGTGCACCTCTTGGACAACCTGTTCCGGACACCTTGCTAGGGTCAACCATCCGTAAAAAGAAAAAAAAGCTTAACTTGGATACTGTGTTTGCTACCGTACTTCAAGGCAAATGTCAACACCTTGTTTTCAAAACGGGCTAACAAAAACAACCAAAAAACCCTCCTTGGATCAGGTGCTAACCAATGTACGGTCAGAGAACACCTCTCAATGTGATTTATGCTATACTTTATCCCTTACATGTGTACGTGCATACTTAGATCTGGCTTTTACATTACAATGGCTTCACTGTGAATCAGTTGGAAAGCACTCTTGGTTGGTTTCCCCATCTGCAACATCCCACCAGTGAACTAAAGGGCAATTTTTGCATTGCTGCTCCTGGGGTGCCAATAATAATGACAAGTTGTTAGCCACTGGTACATTGTAATTGTGTTTTGTCTGTGAACTTCAGGCGAAACCCTCATATCAGTAACAAAACCGGCCAGTAACTTATCTAACTGGATGGTCGATCATTTGCAAGATGGGCGGCAAGACGACAACATCCCCTTGCGTTAAGTAAAGATACATGTATGTACATGAACATAAGAAATACTGTGTGAATCGCAGTGATCATGCGCGTGGAGAACAAAACCTAATCAATGATCGACTTGGCATCAAGTCTCATGCCAACCTGAAGATGCCACACTGCTGTATGATACCGATATGACACAAATGTGTACAGGGTCCTACATGTCGCTCTAGGGCACCAGCCAGGCGTGTATGCAATAAGCTTGTAAATGGTGCGTGTTGCACCATGGAGGATTGATGCGACACGTGTATATCGACATAGTACATGTTGAAATTAAAAAACTCTGTCTCATTCACACACAGACCCCTGAATGTTATGCCAAATCAATGATGTCACATACAAATTTACATAAGTAATTTCCAAGAGTAATGAATTAATGCAAATTACCTGCCAAGCAAATGGTAATAGTTTGAAATCAATTCCGGTGATACCTCCATGTCAAATAACAAAGGACAGATGTAATGAGGACACAAAAATGTCACACTTTTGGAACCCTTATTTCTGGAATTACCCATATTTACTCCCTACAATGTAGTTTGATATCCTCCATCAAAATGTCTAATCCCGCCAGTTCCTGCTGTTACAGGAAATTTTACAGGGTACGTGTAAAGAAAGAAAGCTACATGTGCATTTATCTGGACTGATCTCTTCCTATAGATGGACATGTGCCCAATCCTTGAAAATGCAATGGTATTATGGGAGATTTGTGCACAGTTGAGGATGTCCAGCTACTAGAACTTCATGTACACTGGACCGGTACAGCTATTACTGTTGCTTGTGCGAGTGGATCTGACAGTCTTTTTACACCATTTGTTTCCTGAACAAGGTGGCACATTTTGGAGGCCAGTGCACCATCTAGCAACCTCAGCTGAAGCAGTGACCTGACACAGACAACAGGAATTTGTTGTGCGACATACCAGTAACAAAGAATTCCAGGATATGCCATACATGTAAGACGTACCGTACCTGTCCCAGATTAGTGGGACAGGCAGATAATAAAATCCAGTGCAGCAAATGCACTGTGGTTTTTATTCGACACACAATTGGCTCTAGCAGTGTACAGGTACACTGTACAGGTATCTGCATTTATAAGTACCCTGCTTAAAGAATATTACATGCTTGACACCAGCTTGACAAACTTGGGCTGATTTTCTCCTAAAACAGGGTTTGTCATTTTGTGCACTCTTGCCTGCTACAGTAAACTGCCCCTAGGCTAAGTATTGATGCAGTAGCCATGAAAATACATGAATGTATATTTGTAACTTTGTAATTAAAGTCCTGCACTGGTTGGGCCCAAAATACTCATGTTTCCTGTTCCCTCACTCCCCCAACTAATGGCGTAACCCTAGAGTGATCTTGGGTGAAACTTTTGGGAAAATGTGAAATGTCAGGCCTATTCACTGGAGAGAAAAAACATTCTTTTTTTTCCACAGAAAGCCTGGTTTTAAGGGCTATCCTAACTTTACAAGATGGAAGTGAAAAAGGCAAACTTAAAAAAGAAAAAGAAAAATAAGTAGATCACTCACCCTTTTAATAGTTTTTGTCTGTACGCATGCGATTTCTCCATCGTCCGCATCGCCCCTGTATAGCCTGATTTTAACATATGGGTCACTGAAACAAAACCAAAAAAAATCAAAAACAGGTGTAGAAAACGGCATTGAAAAAAAGTGCATTTATTGTTTATGTTGTTGCAATAAAACATTCCACAGTAGCTGGCTATACATGCACATGTAGTAGACTTCATTCCCACAAGTGTGATGTATTTATGCAAGTATAGGGAAAAGTGTATGATTGAATATAAGTACATACTGTACACATGAGTACTGCGGCACTGTGGGACAAGTTTGAGTGATGATAGTTAAAGCTACTGTGCAGTACAATTGATGTCACTTAAGTGGTGGATGCCTGAACTATCTAGTCCACCATTGTTAAACCAGGGCCCTGGGCTTGGTCACATCACTGGCTATCGACAACCTTATTCATGACTGACTAGAGTGGAAACCAATGACCTGGAAATGATTGCACACGATGACAGAAATGTTCAATGCAGGGAGTGCAGCGACTGAAAACCAAATGCGAATGACAACAAAATTTAGGAAAAAGAGATTGACAAGGCATATTTGAGTGGGATGATGTTGCACTGCATGTTAATTTGTAAAAAAGCAATCAATCAATGGTTGAACTACATGGAAGTTATGCTTGGGCTTGCCTGTGGCTGTAGTTAAGTGCCTTTGTACCAGTAAAAGAGATACAGACAAAGCACTAAAGAACGTGCACTGATTGGTTTATGCTGTCGGCTCATAAATCATATTAATCACTTGCATATATGGTATTATTCGTCGTCATACTCGCCTCAGATGAGGTATTATTTTTGACCCCCAAAAACCACTTTTTAAAATTGATAGGATACCACTAGAAACCAAGGTCCTTTACAAAGCTGGACTTCACAAATGTGGACAAATGGTGGTCATTTGCTCAAGATTTGTGCAGCACTTTTAACAGCATCATCACTTTTTTTTTGGAAACTCCAAGGTTTACAGTGTTGTAGTCGAGACCACATAAGACCTTCACAAGAACAGCACAAGACCAACACAAGACCTCCTGTCTGAATTCAAGTCACAAGCTATTCAAATGTAATGCAACTAAAGCATTCCTTTGTCACTGTTCACCCTGTACTAGTGAATGGTCTTGTCATTAGTCGTGTGTCTGGTCTTGTGCATGGTCTTATGTCTGGTCTTGTGCATGGTCTTGTGTCTGGTCTTGTGAATGGTCTTGTGTCTGGTCTTATGCATGGTCTTGTGTCTGGTCTTGTGCATGGTCTTGTGTCTGGTCTTGTGAATGGTCTCGTGTCTGGTCTCATGCATGGTTTTGTGACTGGTCTTGTGACTGGTCTTGTGTATGGTCTTGTGCATGGTCCTGTGTCTGGCCTTGTATCTGGTCTTGTGTCTAATCTTGTGTCTGGTCTTGTGTCATGTGCGTCTGGTCTTGTGTCTAATCTTGTGTCCAGTCTTCTGCACTGTCTTGCATCTGGTCTTGTGTCTGGTCTTGTAAATGGTCTTGTGCATGGTCTTATGTCTGGTCTTGTGCATGGTCTTGTGTCTGGTCTTGTGATGGTCTCAACTACAATACTGAAGATTTGAGTGGCCCAACGTGGGCTCCACACAACTGTGCGAGCCTCAGTGTAGGCCTAGTATAGATGTCACATGATTACACATTTTCCTCACTTTGACACACAGGAAATCCCTGCATGCTTAGATGTCGTCCAGTGAAAAGTGGTTAAGAAATCATTCCTCGTGTAAAACCTGTACGGTATTTGGTTCAAGCCTGCACATGTCAGGTAGCCTACTGTACATGCGACTGTAACCCAGTGGAGCACGAAATGCAAACTTTCAAGATACACACCTAGCACCAAATATGTCCTTCTTGGCCAGAGAAACACCTTGGAGAATTCTCACTTTCAAAATTCTTGAAGTTCCTGGGACTTCACCCTGTACCAAAATTATAAGAAAAAGAAGGGTATACAAACGATCTAGAGTGGAGAAATTTTGCATTTCCAATAATTTTCTACAATGTACAGCATTGTACATGTACGTACAATGAGCATTACCAATGAAGTATATATTTGATCTCAGATTCCAAGAATCCATTATGGTGCTGCAATAGCTCAATTGATATGCACGCTACCTAGCAAGTACATAAATCCAGGTTTGAGCCCTACGATGACGATCAAGTTTGTTTTCATTGTTTTTCGTTCTCTTTTGGAAACATTTTTCTGAAATCAAATCCCATGTTTACTTTCCATAGAAGCTTTTCCTTTTCCAAGCGCGTACATGTATTATGCTGGCATCTGGTTGCATTTTAGTAGTTTTCTTAAATCCACTTAATTCACCCACTGAGACTGGATAAACATGTTGACAGGTGGTTAAGAAAATACTAAGTGCAGCTGAAGACTAGGAGACCACATTTCAAGACACACCATTGGCATTTTGGAGTTATTAACGCTCCCAAAGGTACCATACCTTGAGAACTGTTAGGACTGATGATGAGTGGGACAGATGTCAGCCCCAGCAGTTCTGGGGGTACCCAAAAGGTTGCAAGATTGGCCTTTGTTTTAAATTGATTTTTAAGATCTTGCAATCTGTTATACATGTAGCTACTTCAAGAACTGTGAGGTTTATACAAACCTTACAAACCCTGTATGTACAAACTCGCATAAACACATTTTGGCTGTTTTGATTGTGCCAAATTACTCTGCCATCAAAGCTATCTGTACAGCAAAATTTCACACATGCTTTCTTGGTGAAGTTAGATGTCTGATGGGGAGGTTTATTCACCTTATCTCCTCATTAAAATGGTGAAATTCTTGAGTATTTTGCCCATCCACACTACAGAAAATCAGCTGCATGACAGCTTGACCAATCTTGACCTATCACAGCACAGCTCCTACTTCCTAAATAGTAAGGCACTACTCCGTAGGCTTTACTACACCCCACCTTTTTGATGGTTCCACGTTATGGCATTTTGAAAGCTACCCAGCAATCATACCAAATGAAACATACACTTGCACTTGCTTAAGCAACTCTTTCCCTAAAGATCCTATAATAATAGCTAACCTGTATGGAACTACCATTCTCGGGTGTATTTTGTAGCGTTTAACCCAGCGCTCGATTTACCCGGTGCATGCATGCACCAGTGCATGTAGATTTTTGCTTGCGTACATAGCTTTTTTACTGAGCACGTAACTTTTTAACCACCAAAATACTCATTTCCTGCATATATTTAAGCGAGAATAAGAATAAAGTTTGTTGAATTCTTGACCAGATAGTGTACGGACATGTTATTTCTTTCTCCCATTCCTCGCAACAGATTTATTGCTCGTAGCACTAGCACTGTTTTTAGAGTGGGAAAGCCCTCATTGATTACGCGAGCATGTGACATCACTGTGGCTCTTCACAACTGAATCAATTGTAGGCATCCCTCTAGGACATAATTGGGGCTATCGCAATTGGATCAACTGTCGATACCCCTCCAGGCAATGTTATTGGTTACGCACGTGTGCTCTAGCACTAGCTGTCAAACTGGTGAATGCAATGTTGTGATTTGACTCTGATTCTGAATCTGCTGCCTGGGATAAGGATTCAACTAGTGAGGACTCTGAGTTTTAGTACTGGTGGCTTAGCATCAATTGTACAAAGGGGTAAGTTAATACTTAAAACCTTAATTCTGATAATTTTTTAAGTATACACAAGAGAGAATGACGCTCACATCTAACCAAGTACGGTTCTCACAAGTTTTCTTTATTATATCAAACATACTTAAATGCTCACCTAACCTTATCTTTGGCTTATAATCCTTTAATTGCTATACACAGAAATATGCACTACCGGTAATTACATGTACTTGTGATGTAGGTTTTTCCTGGTGCAAGTACATGCCACTTTTTTTTGTAAATCAAGCCCTGGTTTAACCTACATTATTGGCAAAAAATGTGAGTTTTTCTACCAATCCCATCCTCACCTCTCATCCCTCAATGATCTGCATTCTCTTGTGACCGTACGTCACGTGACAAAAACAGATGCAGTGTATTTGCATAATGAACATTTATGATGCTTTGGATACCAGATACCTGATAAAGTTATGTATACAGACGTCTGAGAAATCAGTGGTCAGGGAACCACTAATCACATATCGGCTCGACCTTTTGCAATAAATAAATCCCCGAATTACATGGAAAACAAGACACTTTATTAGTCTCACAACTTCACAACCATATCTTCACAAAATATTATCACTCCCTGAAGTACATATTTCTCAAACATTTTAAACGTATGTAAACAGCTACAGTGGCTTGACAACGCAGCGTGTATCGTGTGCAATAACATAGCCACCCCCCCCGCTTCCAAAATTAATTTATAGGGTGTTTAGGGGAAGATTTGCTTAAGGCAAATCTGGTAAGCTACTGGGCAGCTTTCAGAATGACATAGTGTGTGGAACCATCAAAAAAGGTGGAGCGCAGTAGGGTCTTCAGAGTAGGCCTACTGCCTCGGCCTTGCTGTCATGACTGTTCAGGAAGTACACCATCAGGTACACAGCTCCTATCTTTTCCATCTTGTTTTCCTGTCACCCACAATGAAAGCCACACTGTGACTGGCTCAATTTATTCCATTCCAATGACCAATCATAGCTCAACTTTCATTTTGTACACTCTGTTAGTTACACCCTTTTCAAGTAGGCAGTTCTGCTACTGGCTTAGGGCCTAGGCCTACCACAAGTTAGGCCCAAGCCCTACTCAAGATTGCTCGTACGGAAAAATTTGATCCAAAAAGTGGAGTTTAAGCTACCTGCAAGACCAATCACTCACCGAAATTTCGGGAAGTCCTAGAATTGTTGCCATAAACTGCTCTTGTTGTTTCACGGGATCAGCTGCAAAAATCAGTCGAAATGCCGTCAATATCAACCAATCTCGACCATCTAATTTGTAACTGCACACAATATGCACAAACAACCGGTTACAGGAACTGGTTCCCCGCGACTCGTTCACATTTTGCATATAGTTTACCAGCGCAGTTAGCCACACTTTGGGAGTTGACCTCAAACTCGCGATATCACGGGGCATTTCGTGCACAGTGAGTACGCTTTTTTGGCGTTGGTGGCGTCTGGGTGCCTGACGTGTTCTGACGTCATTAGGAAAACATTCTCCATGGTAAAATGTAGTCATAGTTTTGTCGTGACATGCAGTAATTTTCCGCTTTTTCGATCATGCCAATCACAGACCATTTTAATAGCTGTTAAAGCATAGACCTTTAAAAATAAGTGACCTCCATTATAAAGACTTTAGAATGGAGACCGATGGGTTAAATTAACTCGCAATGGATGTCAAGCCTGCTTACAAAGAGATTCACAATTAATTGTGGAGGGGAAGGAGAATCATTTTTGGACGGCAAAAATAGGGAATTTCTTAATGCATCATTTGCAGTCTGAAAGGTAAAGCTGATTAAATTTTGGGATGTTTCACACGCACTGGAAAGGGAAAATGAAATACCCCTTAAAAACTTCCTTTTATTTCATCATATTTAAAAACACTGTCAAAATTGCCCGGCGGGTGGTGGCCCCCGTACTTTGACCGCGCCCTCGGTTCCGCTGGTGGACGGAGTGTCGTAGGCTCAAGACACTGGATCAACTCCAATCATTTTAATTTGTACAGAGAACTGCTTTCACTCCATCTTCGAATACGAGTGTTTACGGACATCCCTTTCAAGTTCAAAACATTTTTCATTTTCGGGCGACTGTGGGCAAAGGAAGAGACAGTATTCTCTTTCTTTATGTATGAGACTAATGACAAGATCCTAGACGAAACAGACGTGAGATTAGCGGGTGTGCTGGTGTTGGTGTTCGGCCCGAGCGCCCGGCGAGAGCGCTGCCGGGGAAAGGCTGATGGCTGAGGGCATTGTGGATGAAACTTCTGCCAGGCGCACGTTACATAAGCGGTGGTCAATTCAATTTTTTCTTCCTAATTGCAGAAAATATTTTCACTACACTTTATTCTTAATTCATCCAAAATTGATCAAGATAACCACTAATTTGAAATATATCGCCAAAAGAGACGTGATTAGTGATAATTAATGAGAACATAAATTACCACTCTGTTGGTTGTACCAAGGCCATATTTTTTATCATAAAGCCGATACTTTTCCCGTGTTAAAGCATTTCTATTAGCGAACCAAAAAAATTACGCAAAGTTTTCAATTTCTCAATTTCCAATATCCTTTCCCTGCATTATGGTCCCTGCAGTACCGGCCCTCACTTTATGCTGCATTTTCTAAGGCAATATGAGGCGGTGATCTCTTAAACAAATCAAAACCAAAGTGCAGACTTGTACCACACTTCTTTGTCCCACGAGGCCGGAAATGTGCTGAGACAAAAAGTCCCCGCCCTTAATTAATTCTAGACGTACCTGTAATTGTAATGTGCTCTTCGTGATAAAGCTTTCCTTGCCAATGGCGGCATATAGGCCTGTACCGACAGGTTTGAAATTTAGACGGTGAATTGATGCGGGATATGCAGACTCTCTTTTTTCACGTTCATTATCCCTGATCCATCCTGTTTTTGAGAGAAAAAAAGAGAGGGCTATTTGGGGTTCCACGAGGTCACCTGAGTCCCTGCTAAACATCATCTTCATAGTCTTGGGTCGAGACCGTTGCTGTAAATGTATGCTATAAGTAGCCGCCGCGAGAGGGCGGTATCTCAACGAACAGACTCTTAACTGATTTCCCCGTCGTCACCTCTGCTGTTCCCCCAACACTGAACGCCTATGAGCTTAAAGCTTGAAGTATTGCCCCCATGTATGATCCATTTTCCAATTTATTTTATTGGATATATGGAACTCACAAAATTTGGGATATTGTAGAATCGTCCTTTTCAGGAAACAGTGCTGATTCACCACCGCTCATGTGATACGCATACGATGACTGGCAAGCCATACATTATCAGGACATTGTGACGGACAGCTAAAACCCGTTGCCGAAACTGAATTCCTACGTTAAAGAACACAAAGTGTGATCACCGGCAGAGGGGCTAATGGGAGTAAGCGGTGTTCTATGAACCGTGACTCTCGTCCCTCATGCCTCCCATATTGAAGGGATGATTTTTTTTGTTATGTTTATTTAATTAAATTAAGCATTAGATAGTATAATTTCTAGCATATTATGATAATTTGATTTCGCAAAATGTACTCAATCAACTCAGTAGTAATCTCTACAAATTCTCCGCATTAAATATCAACCAACTTAAAACTCAACTTTAACGTTTAGTCTGCGTTGATAGCGAAATTTGTCTCTTTGTGAAAACGACGGTCACTGTTTATCTGTCCACTTTGGTAGCCAATGAGTCTGTATTTCTTACGCTGAAAAAAAGCGTGACAGATCACATCCGGCAAGATCCAAGCCAACCAGGCATTTGGTAGCAAATCCGGGACCACTAACACGAGGCAAGAGCACAGGCTCAACTCCTTCCACATGCGGTATGCCTCAAGCGCATCCTCGGAATCAGCTTACAGAACCAATATCCTGCAGCGCACGGTGCACTACCTACGCAGCCGACGCCACCTTCGATATGGCCGAGACACAGTCCGACGTACTATGGAAGATCATGTGAGGTTACCAAAGGATATCCTGCACGGGCACCTAGCCACGAGCACCAGACGAGTGGGTTGCCAGCTCACTTTGATTCAAGGACACCATCAAGACAGACCTGAAAACCTGCAATATCTCTCCACACATCAGCTGGGAGATACGACAGGCCGAGAACCTGAGATGCCTGACGTCAGATCGTCCGCAAGGGCACCACAGATGCAAACTGGATGAGAAGTCAGCGGATGGAGCTAAGCTGGACTGAAAAAGGCGTGCTGCAGCGGGTTTTTTTTGGTAAACCAGGCTTCTCTGGACGTCCGCACAAGATGAAATAGGGACTACCACTCACAGACTGAGATACTTTACAGAATTTAAGTATTAAAAAGAAAATACATTTTGATGAGGAACGAACGTGGACAACATCAAGGTCCCCTTTTGGCTTTGTCAGATCATTTTTTTTCTCTTTTTTTTTTACCACATACCTATCTTCTCCGAGCGGAAGAAAAGAGGGCATGTTTTTTTGGAACTCACCACACAGGCGTGCCACGAGGTCCGGTATCCCGTTCGTAAGTGACTTAGTCACAAAGGCAGGAGCGCCACAATTTGCAGGCTCTCATTGGACAATCGCTGAAGGTGCGCGTTAACTTCCGGTTCCATGGAAACCGGCGGTCAATGCATGTAACCCTATGTGCAGTGCACGTGTGCAGTGGACGTGGTTTAAACTGAAGTGACGTCACACTTACGAACCGGATTCCGGTCTTGCGGACACGCTGAACGCGTGCAAGAACTCACTTATTACCACCTGTCTTTCTTTTCGCTGATTGGGGGTGCACTTCAGCTCGGGGCGGATACTGTACAGACTGCCGACAAGTGAACATATTCGCATTTGCGTGACAGTACGTGTTTCAGTCTCGAATGAATTTACCTGTAAAACGCCGAATTAAATTTGCTTGTTGTGTGCCTAATGCTCACTACGGACATCTGTGAGTGTCGAGAATAAGAGAACACAGAAATCTGCAATTTAGAAAGGACGGTGATCACCAAAATGCGCCTGACGTACATAATGCATCGCATTGTGTATCGCCTATGTCTTCGCCGGAAGCACAGCCGGTGGCTGAAGGATATACTTTTTGTGGCATTTCTTGCAGAGAAGTTTCTTTAAACATAAAGTATTTTTCCGCTTTTTAAAGGATTTTTATCATGATGGTGGTATTGGAAGGAACGACCCATAGGCACAAGAAGTTGCAAGATAGATGAGACGAAAGGTGGGCTGACGACGCATCAAGACACGACGCGACACCACAGCGAATACCCGTTGTCGCTTGTTGAGCGGCGTGGCGACACTACGAAACTACACTGGAGACATTGTAAATAGTTCGTTTTGATCCTATTCAGCATCTGTAACCAGTGACTAGGATTTTACTAGGGGGGGGCACCAGCATCTTGGGGCGGGGGGTACCGGCTTTCAGAGGTGTTGCTTTTGGGGCAAGCTTTTGTTAGCCTTGTTCAATATCCATTCATCCGTTTTTTTGTGGGGGGGGGCACCTGGGGGCACTGGCAATTTTTGGTTTTTTTGGGGGGGACATATTTGTTCATCAAATTCCAGAAAGAAATACGCCAACCGATACATGTATTCCATTTTTTCCTCTCAGTTTCACCTTGAAATCAAGAAATACTAGACAGCGCCGTGGATAACCAAATGTTTATTAAATGTATTGTTGGGGGCAATTACCACTTGGTTTAAGTTTCAGAAAATATGACGTGTTGGTTTTTGTGGGTGTATATGCCATGGTGGATAGACCAATGAGAACAGGTTGTCCAGTACATCAGCATTATTTATGGGGCTAACAAGTAACGTTACTGTTTAAAAGACTTCTGTGAGCCAACCTGCAAATAAAGTCATGTCTAATTTGGAGTATACAGCAGATTTCATCATAGGTATACCCACCCTCAAAATAATGTTGAATCAGTTCGTCTCTTATGAAAACTACTAAGGAATCAAACATTGTTAATAATTTATTATTTACATTCCGTTCTGTGGGATATCGTGCAGGGACAGACAGAAATATTACATAGGCTATAGACGCTAACGTCAGGCCGTTAAAGAGTAAAGTTACGTCTAGAATAACTAAGGTATCGAGAAAAACAATCTACCCTAACAAAAATCTAATTTTTAAATTTATTTATGTAACCAAAAAATGGTATTATTTCATATACACGTCACTTTACCGATGCCAGTCTTTAAAAATGAAAGGATATTATTTCTTCTTTCAAGTGGAGTTCGGCGCAACTGCATAAACGTATACATTTTCTAGTTCTACTGCTAAAATGAGAAGCAGGCATGGTGGATCGATCGAACAAGTACATGTGTGAAACGATCAAGGGTCAAAGTTAAACTGCGCAAGCGTGAAAAAAAAACACGCACGACGGGCGACGCGCGACGGGCGGCGGCAGATATGGAATTCCGTAGATCATGCATGGTCTTGTGGAACAACGGTACAGACAAGGACTCTTTGTCATCAGTTGTAATAAATAAGAACCAAAAAGGTGACTGATGAAGTACGGAAAAAAGGCACAGAAAATATGCTCCGTTTCCCCCAACAGAGAGAGAAAAAATAGGTGGGATGCTATATTATCACCGGTATACTTTAAATCATTTAGTGAATTAGAAACAAAGACCACAAATATACACAAACGAGCCCTTGTGTCTCCAAGCTCCGGATACGGACTTTTAAAACTCTCGCTCTCTGGGGAAACATTAGCTTGCGTTGCGTTTTGAGAGAGCTCCATATCAACAAAGGGAGTATGTGATTTCAAAGTTACCAATACCGGCATTTCACAATAGTGCGCCTCCAAGAGTTTGTTACACGTTGACCAATCACAATGCGCGAAATCTGTCGACCCTTTCCGAACGCGCATTGGGTCGACAGATTTCGCACATTGTGATTGGTCAACGCGTTGCAAACACTTGGAGGCGCACTATTGTGAATCGCCAGTGTTTTCGACTGATTTAGTAAAAAAAATACACTTTCCTTGTTTCACACTTTTCTTGTTTCATCTCATGCAGAAGGAATTAATCCAACAAGTACTCACTGTGAACGAGGACCAGACCATGAGCCGAAGTTGAGGGACTCCCTGCTAGAGATCGGAAATAAGATCATGGAAGCACTGAAGGAAGTGTACAAGACAACGGGTAGTTATGTGCAGTTAATGCTAAGGGTTGATGATGATCAAATGCATATTGCGGGGATATACACCAAAGTGCTATTAAGAACACGAGATGGAGTAGTCGTTATTACAAGTAGAGACCAGGGAAGGATACAAATCATAAGTTCCACTGAGTATGGTCAAATTTTTGGAACAAAGACCAGAAGTGGGGATCTTATCAAACGACTAATATTTGTTGGCACAGGTGGTGTTGGAAAGTCTACCATTTTCGATAAGATTGCATACGACTGGGCCGATCAGATAAGTAAAGAGCTCAAAAGATTCAAGCTTGTCATTTCATTGAAGATGTACGCCCTATTCCAATATTCTGATCTGGATGGCGCAGTCGTTGATCAACTCCTTGATGAAGATTCAGAAATATCAAGAAAGAACATTGATCAATTCATTCTGGCACACAAAAACGAGGTCCTGATTCTTTTAGACGGCTTTGACGAAATGAGGACCAAATCGTTCGATGCAGCCTCGTTTGGTTCCATCCTTAAAGCCCTGAATAGAACAAAATACCGGGATTCTGTGTATCAACCCGCCCCTCCCATCTCGACAGACTGATGTCAAAGTCTTTGGTACAAAATCCTTGCACACACGTAGAGGTTGTGTACGTTCACAAATTTCACCAAAACAGGATCGACAACGGTAATGCATTAATTGAAGCCATCAGCAGTTCAAACGCACTGAGCGATTTGGCCAAGATTCCAATGCTGCTCTTTCTGATGTGTTTATTGTGGAGGGAAAGTCAAAAGCTTCCAGAGACAACGTCGCGTCTTTTCGATGATGCAGTTGCTTACATTTTTGAAAGAAAAGCAGATCTATCTAAGGAGGACGTGGCACGAGTATTAATTACAATAGGAGAAGCTGCGCTGCGTAGACTAAGGGACACTGACCAGAAATTTTCATTTCAAGTCGACGAGTTTGCACCAAATGCGCTAGACCTGGCACTGAAGGCAGGCGTCGTAAACCGGCAAAGTCCCGCAACAGCATAGAATTCACGCACAGGACGATGCAGGAATACTGCGCTGCGAAATATCTGCAGAGTTTACACATATCAAACCAGGGAGTGTTCAAGCGTATTTTATGTATGCTTCATGTGCAGCGGGGAAAATTCCTTGACAGTTTGCAGCACCTTTGTTGCACGATTAATGCCGTTGTTTCAAATGAGTTTCTCTTTCGTTTTTGTTGTGGTGATAATGAGAAGTGCATGAGTGTCATCATAAACCATCTGGACCGTTCTTTCAAGAAGAACCCAAATCAACCCAAGCACCAATCAAGCATGATACAAACGATCAGTCGTAATTGCTTTTTTGAAAGCCAGTCCAACAAAGCTCCCCGTTGTCTCACCAGCGACTCAAATATCCCGTCGAAAATCGATGTGAGCAACAGTAATGATTTCTGCAGTCTTGTGTACCTGCTCGAAGTCGTCTGTAGGTCAGACAACTGCGCAGCGCAGCTAGCACACGTCCGAACAATTTCTGTGTCGGCGGCATCTTCGGTCACTGGATTAGCTATCGCCGTTGGCTACATGGAAAATCTCACGGACATGCAGCTTATAAGATGTCATTTAGTGAATGACGATCGTCTCTGAAAAACAACAAAGTCCTGACCAAACTATGCGTAGATGGCGACAATACATCTGGAGGTCGAGCAGAGGCGTGGGCCCCCTGGTCAGGCACTTAACAAAACTAAACATGCTAGAACTAACAAGCTGCAGTCTGCATGGCACGGACATTGAGCACATTGCTTCTTCTGTAGGGAGTAAGGTTGGACTGACTGACTTTATTCTTACAGGCAACACAGCATTGGGCGGATCGGCTCACACGTGGTCACGCTACTTACCGCGAATGACGCGCCTACAGACGCTGAACCTCAGCAATTGCTTGTTGGAGAGTACAGATCTTGAACACATTGCTTGGTGTGTAGGCGGCATGCGCCACCTGACTGACTTAATCCTTGCCGGTAACACATCACTGGGCGGATCGGCTGATCTGTGGTCCCGCCACTTGCGACGACTTACGTACCTAAATACGCTGAACCTAAGCAACTGCTCATTGCAATGGACGGACGTTGAACACATTGTCCTGTCTGTAGCTGACTTGCACAGACTAACCGACTTGATCTTCGCAGACAACACGACATTGGGCCGATCGGATCACTCGTTCAGTGTCGTGTGGCATATGAATTCGAAGCATGTACGGACGCTGAACCTCTGCAAGTGCTCCCTGCAGAGTAAAGACATTGCACATGTCGCCTCATCTGTGAGTGATACGCCCGGACTGTCTCTCTTGATCCTTGCTGGCAACACAACTTTGGGTGGGTCGGCCGATTCATGGTCTTCGTACTTGCTGCAAATGAAGCAAATACGAACCCTTAATCTTAGCAACTGCTCACTGCAGAGTGAAGACATCGCACACATCGCCTCATCAGTAGGTGACATGCCAAGACTGACAGACTTGATCCTTGCTGACAACACAGCACTGGGCGGATCAGCTAACTTGTGGTCGTGCCATCTGCCAGATATAGTTACATACAGATGTTGAACCTCAGCAATTGTTCATTCGAATGGAAAGCTGTTAAGCACATTGCCGCGGCCTTAGGTGACATGCCAAGACTGACTGACTTAATCCTTGCCGACAACCCAGCACTAGGCAGATCGGCTAAATTGTGGTCGCGCTACCTGCGACAAATGCACCACATAGAGACGCTGAACCTCAGTAGCTGCTCCTTTCAAATGACCACCTTTGAACACGTTGCCTCGGTTTTAAGTGACATGCCCGGACTGACTGGCTTGATCCTTGCTGATAATAAAGAACTGGGCAGATCTGCCAACTCGTGGCCGCGCTTCTTAAAGCAAATGCGACACATGCAGACGCTTAGCCTGAGCAGCTGCTCATTGCAATGGACAGATGTCAAACACATTGCATCCTCTGTAGCTGACTTGACCGGACTGACGGACTTGATCCTTGTCGATAATACAGCATTAGGTGGATCGGCGGAAAAGTGGTCCGGCTACTTGCCACAAATGACGCACATACAGACGCTAAACCTGGGCTATTGCTCACTGGAAGGAGTAGATGTACACCACATTGCCTCATCTACAGGTACCATGCCCGAACTGACTAACTTGATCCATGGCGGCAACATAGCACTAGGCGGGTCGGCTAGATCGTGGTCACATCACATACTAGAGATGCGGTACATACAGACGCTAAACTTGAGCAATTGTTTGTTGCAAGTTGAAGACATTGAACACATTGCCTTAAATACAGGAAATAATCCCCGGCTAGCCAACTTGATCCTTTCGGGCAACTCAGCATTGGGTGGAACAGCTGATTTGTGGTCTCATTCCCTGTCACAAATGCGTCACATAAAATTGCTGAACTTGACAAACTGCTCACTGCAGTGCACAGATGTTGAGCACATTGCTTCGTCTGCAGGCAGCATGCTCAGATTGACTGACTTGATCCTTGCTGGCAACGCAGCACTGGGCGGATCCGCCCTCACGTGGTCGCGTCACTTGCCCCGAATGACGAGCGTTGAGACGCTGAACCTTAGCAGTTGCTCATTGTATTGTGTGGATCTCGACCACATTGCTCGGTCTGTAGGTGGCATGTTCGGACTGACTGAATTGATCCTGGCAGGCAACAATGCACTGTGAGAATCGGCTGAATTGTGGTCTCGCTACTTGCCGCAAATGACGCAAGTGAAAACGTTGGACGTGAGCTATTGCTCACTGCAGAGTAAAGACATTACACACGTAGCTTCATCTGTAGGTGATATGCGAGGACTAACTGGCTTAATCTTTGCTGGCAACGCAGCTTTGGGCGGATCGGCTGACATATGGTCCCGGTACTTCCTTCGAATGAAGCAAATGCGAACGCTTAATTTAAGCAACATCTTACTCCAAAGTAAAGACATTGCACACATTGCCTGATCTGTAGGTACCATGCCAGGACTGACTGTCTTAATTCTCACTGGTAACAAATCTTTGGGTGGATCCGCTGACTCATGGGCCGACTACTTACTGCGAATGAAGCATCTAAGGACGCTGAACCTAAGCAATTGTTCATTGCGGTGGACAGCTGTCCAACACATTTCAGGGTCTGTAAGAGACATGTCTGGACTGACTGACTTGATTCTTGCAGGCAACACAGCGCTCGGCGGATTGGCAGGATTGTGGGCTCGCTCCTTGAGGAAAATGGAGCACATAGAGACGCTTGACCTGAGCAAGTGCGCACTGGTATGGAGAGACGTTGAACACATTTTCTCTTCAGTACGTGACATGCCTGTACTGGCCAACTTAATCCTTGCTGGTAACAGAGCATTAGGCAGATCCTTTGAGTTGTGGTCTCCCTATTTACAGCAAATACAACACATAAAGACATTGAACCTGAGCAGTTGCTCCTTGATGTGGACAGCTGTCAAACACATTGCCTCATATGCAACCAAGATGCGCAGAATGACTGAATTGATCCTGGCTAACAACACAACATTGGGAGGATCGACCGAAACGTGGGCCCGTCATATGCCGCAAGTGACTTACATACAGACCCTGAACTTGAGTAACTGCTCACTGGAGGGGAAAAACATTGAGCATATTGCCTCATCTACAGGTGTTATACATAGGCTGAGTGACTTGAACCTTGCAGAAAATACAGCATTAGGTGGATCAGCCAAATCGTGGTCGCGCCACCTGCAGAAAATGCGGCGCTTACAGACGCTTGACCTGACCTGTTGCTCTTTGGAGGTTGAAGATATGGAGTACATTGCCTCATCTGTAGGTGATATGCCCGCACTGACCGACTTGATCCTTGTACGCAACACAGCACTGGGTGGATCTGCTAAATCGTGGTCTCTCCACTTGCCACAAATGATATACTTAAAGACACTTAACCTAAGCAGATGCTCGTTGCAGATTGAAGATATTGCGCATATTGCGTTGCCTGTAGGTAGCATGCACATACTGACTGACGTGATCGTGACTGGCAACCCAGCATTGTGCGGATCGGGTGACTTGCCCCCCTCGTTAAGAAATGTCACCAAAAAACTTCGGTTTTGAGTCACTTTCATAAACAAAAAAAAAACAACATACACGTACGAAGAAAAATAATTTGAGTGAACTGAATACCACCACGAGCTGTCAGGTTAGGTCAACTTGAAGATGTATTACATAGGCTGTGCCCGGCAGATCGCGGACATGTTTCCCACCTCTCTCCCATATTCTATAGCCACCTTAGCAGCTTTTGTCTCAGCTGATCATGGGTGCAAATCCGGAGGGGGAAATATCCCCCACTTTATGAGGTGGGGGATGGGCTATTGAATCGTCCCCCCACATTTTTGTGATGAGTTTACAATATTTCCTGACGACTAAAATGTTAGCAATATCACTAAAAAGGGAAAGTAATTTTAAAAGCCTTAAATATGCCATTGTGGTGTAAGATTTTACATGAATGGATACATATTACTGTTGCACATCTTTATCACGAACATCGCCCCCAGTATAGTATACATGGTGCTGCCTTCCCGCTTTTCAATTTTCCATGACCAGGCAAGTCAACCCCCCCTTTCCCCATCCCCTCAATTTCCAACTCAGCTTTAAGCCAGTGCAGCTGATGGAACTGGGACCAAGTCTGGGACCTTCACCTACTAAAATTCCAAAGTTTATCCCACCGTCGTTAAAAAAATGTCCCTTTTCCAAATGTACCTTTTGACGATTTACAGTTAAATGTAGGAAATATCCTCAGCTCAGAACACAACTTGACAGCGCGGCGCTGTGTGCATTAAAAAGCCATGTCTTAATCCCTCTTCACTTATAGTTCCAGAAAATGTTCATGTCTGAATAGAAAGCTGTCATGGGTGCGCCCGATAACTATAATAGTTTAGGACCACCTTACCTTTATGTGCGGTGCATGTATCAAGTGGTTTCATACTAAACGCATGTACATCCTTGGCATTCCCTGCTTTCCAAATTAATTCGGAGGTGGTACCAGTGGTATTGTCCATTTAAGTCGCACATTTTCATCTATAAAGAAAGCTTAATTGTATTTGGTGCAAAAAACTAAGGTCGGTGTTGTCGAGTGTTCCGAGAGAAATTCCATCTATAAAGATAGCTTAATTGTATTTGGTGCAAAACTATAAGGTCGGTATGTTGAGTATTCCGAGAGAAATTCCATCTATAAAGATAACTTAATTGTATTTGGTGCAAAACTATAAGGTCGGTATTGTCGAGTATTCCGAGAGAAATTCCATCTATAAAGATAGCTTAATTGTATTTGGTGCAAAACTATAAGGTCGGTATGTGGAGTGTTTCGAGAGAAATTCCATCTATAAAGATAGCTTAATTGTATTTGGTGCAAAACTATAAGGTCGGTATTGTCGAGTGTTCGGAGAGAAAATCCATCTATAAAGATAGCTTAATTGTATTTGGTGCAAAACTATAAGGTCGGTGTTGTCGAGTGTTCCGAGAGAAATTCCATCTACAAAGATAGCTTAATTGTATTTGGTGCAAAACTATAAGGTCGGTATTGTCGAGTGTTCCGAGAGAAACTCCATCTATAAAGATAGCTTAATTGTATTTGGTGCAAAACTATAAGGTCGGTATTGTTGAGTGTTCCGAGAGAAATTAAAATTAAAATTGAAATATATTTAGGAAAATATATCATACGGATCACTATTAGCTGTACAATGCCAATTCTGTTTTCCATTCTGGTCCTATTTTAGGAGAAAATCAAACATAAAAAATAACGAACAAGATAAATGTATCAGACCTCATCGAACAGTAATTGACAAGTAAGATCAAAGATTTGGTTTAAATAAATTCGTAGAACTTTCAACGGAGCTGTAAATATGTAAATTCATGTATACCATTGTAGGTGATATTCACGATAGTAGCTGTGAAAAAGATGTCGCCTATGTTAACGTGAAAAATAAACTTAAATAGTTTAAACAAATATAAGATAACAGCAAGCAGTGATTACAGAAACATAATATCTACCCTAAAGAAATGAACGAAAATTTAATTCATTGAGAGAAGGTTTGCAAGTTCTCCATTTGAAAGCAATCTCTTCTATGAGAGTGGTGATTCTGAAGAGAACGGTGGGTGTAAACTCGACGTTTCAACCAGGATGTTCTGGTTGTCGAGAGGTGCATCCTGGTTGAAACGTCGAGCGTAACCCACAGGGTTTTGTCAGATGCCCTCTTGAAATTGATTTCGCAATGATGTACCCGCAAAAATTCTCTTAGTCTAGCATCCATCATGCAAAGTTTAAAATCTTATAAATTTGAATTGGTGTAGGCCCTATAGTTCGAAATCTTGTCATATATGCCAAGATTCCATTTCATATGTGTTTATGTCAAAAGACAGGTATTGTAACAAAATCCGTCATCGTCGGGGAAATAAACAATACTTCTAAGGTCAAAGTTCAAATGCCGCCTTTTAATTTTCATTTTACTCTTCCCTGTGTGAATATTAACGTAGACTCTAACAGTTTCACAATGTACTGCAGAAATGCTCTATTTTAAAACACTAAATTGTATTTAATGCTTGCACTGAAACGCGTGATAGCTTGAGTTTTCTGCAAAAGTGCAGAAGTCTGAGGATTCTAGCATTGATTATTTATGGTTTCGACCCTTAACAGAAAAGGCTTTTCATCAGTCAGGTTCAAAATTGCTGTATTATCTCTATCTGTAACTGTGGACTCTTATATCAGGTCTCAGCTTTGGATCTCATGGCTGATTTAGTCGGAAAAATATGGGTGCATGTACCTCCGACGTTTCCAAACATCTTCCTGAGCCACTGTCTGAAGTCAATGCTTATAGCAACTGTTCTAGTACCTTGTCGCATTCGCCTTTTTTGTTCTGGATAATTAAGGATCAAAATTTAGAAAGAGCAATTTAAGTGGTCGAACAATGAACAGTATTATTCAATTTTTATATTTCTCTTCCCTCTCTTCCGGTTGTCAGAATTACCGTGCAAACACACTCGCATCATAATGCCATTGAAGATGTGTGACAATTTCAAATGGCAATGGGCCACTTTGGGATACTAAGGACACTGTCTTTTTCAATCCCATCAGAAAAAAGAAGCAGGAGACTTCGTGTTCGTTGTCCATCTGCAATTCCCAAATTGCTCAGCAATGGCCCCGACCCTTTGCCCCCAACTAGCGCTGCGGTATGAAAAACAATTTGTAATATATATCAGCGCAAAAGACATTATTCTCGGGGAAACCATTTTTTTTATCATGTTTCCTGAATCTTTCTTCTAGATTGTGATCCGTTACACGGAATGGTGATGGGCAACTGGTATGAAAGCCTCGTTTCAGTTTATAAATATGCGTCTTAAATCTAAGATATGTTGAACCATATATTTTATTTGTCACTGCTGATTGTTATCAATTTGTAATGAATTTTTATTTTATTGCTCTCAGGCTCCCAAAATGAAAAGTTAACATTGCTTTCAATTTTCAAATGGCTAAGAGCTATTCTGCAATGTTGTCAAGCACGCGCAAACTTGTAATGTTTGAAGGTTACACACAATACATGTAATTAACGTATACATCCGGACGTCTTGACACCATTGTTTTAACTATCTTGCCAAATGTAAAATCTTCAATTTGTCCGACACATTGATTACAAATAAGACATTGTGGAAAACTCAAATACCCCGACTACAAACTTCTTGCTGTGATTTGTGTAAACTTTCGAAACTACAAAACTCCCCAAGTTGAAGTGCACCCTCATCGGCAAACGAGAGACAGGTTGGGGAACCATTTTTAGGGTGTACTCACGCAAATATATGTAGGCCAGAAAAATGTCCGTCGAGCTCATTAATAAAATTTATACATTCAAACTATTCTTTAACCATGGAATTGGGAAATTGAAGGAATATTGGCACTGAACCTCAGGCCCGGACTCAGGGCTTCCAATGCTGAGTAAGTTAGATGCAATCGGTCCGAAAGTGCCACTATTTAGACGTTTTGCAGAGGGATGCATGTCCAAAATGGCTCCTTTTTCAGGCAATGAAAATTATTTCAATTCAGGGGCGGTCTGCTTTGGGTGAAATTTCTCAAAAATTCATCGGTCAAACCACTAAAAATTGAAAGGAAAAATGAAAAAGGACATATGGAACATCATTTTGCTGTCCAGCTGGGACACCTGTGATAGTTGCATTATAAAATAATTTTGAAATAACAGGATTTATCATTTGTGTCTATGGGAATTTATTTTTAGGGGTGCACCCTTTAGCCATTGCACGCGCAGTAAATTCCCACTCGAGGGGTGTTGCTGCTTTGTAAAAAAAGACGCCCTCACATGTTCCACTCGGGGCGGACTAGCACTCCATTCTGCGCATAATCAAAGTTGGGCCTGGTCAGGTGACTTCAATTCCCAAACCAAACGCTCTATCCCGTCAGTAGGCTTACCTTGTACATATGAAGAATAAGTGGAATGGGGGAGTACCCTCCCCAAAAGAATTGCGCTATTAGTTTTTTCTTCGACATTTAGGGTGGATTGTTTTATTTGCCACATTATTCCTGAGGTACAGAACAATTAACTTATCGGTGGTGGGGGAATTTTTACATTAAAGGGGGAAGTCTCTCCGATGTATTTCGTTACTCAAAGCAGAAAAAAACCGGCTAAGGGTTGTTACTATCAATACATGTAGGGTAAGTTTTTTCGGGTGGAGAGTCAATAGGCCTATCAGCTACCCTGGGCATTTTGAAGTTGGAAAACCTGTTCCCCCAGGAACTTCCAAAACATCGGAGAGCTAATTTGGACAATCAACAAATTATTTCATTATTGATTTTCAAATACCTCATAGTTATGGCACACTGAGCAGAAAGAAGTATTTAATTAACACGTTTCAAGTTTCAATAGTAAAGGTCGGTTCAAAGCTCGACGTGAGAGCGCAACGCATCAGACCTCTATGACTTCGAAATGTCCCTCGCCACTGGCTCAGTTCGTTCTCCGTCATCGCACTTATCATGTAAGTAGTACAACGCATGAGCCTGTCTGCGTAATACTATCATGCAAACAGAAGGCGATTGTTCATGACTACTCGCGACAGGACCATACTATAAATTGGCCAGAGGGGTGTTTGAAAAATAAAGTAACATTGTTAAACAGAATTGTTGGAAATTTATAATTCTTTAAACATGTTTTTACTTTCTGACGCAAAACGTTCATATGAAGCGGAAAAAATCCAACACTGATATCAATTAACAATTCATAACACCCAAATGAAATGCCATTGGCTCTGTCAATCCATGCAAAGCCGTGTATGGACAGAACTGCGACACACGACCACCATTGTTATAAACAAAGTGGCAGGTGTACGCACCATTGCGCAGGAATAGTTGGTATACAATAGCCACACTCTCTGTAGGCACTCATAACGACCAGCCAGTTTGTTTCCAAAATCTGAAGCTGTTGCAACTCTAGTGTTGGAGTTAAGTCACAAGTCCCTTCACTAGGCAAGCAATAATTAACAGGGTGAACAATGACAAAAGAAAGCTTTTGTCACAATTCACGTGAATAGCTTGTGAACTGGCTTATTAAGAGTGAGGGACTTGCAGGGACTTCTGATGGACTCCAATGCAACACTGCGCAAATCACTCTATGTCCAGCTATGCGTCATAACTTGTGACTTCTTCTCTGCTTACAGTGATATAGATGAAGATAATCCTTGTTTCAAATGAAGAAAATACTACAATGAAGCATTGCTGGCGCCCATTTCTTGCACAAACCGAAGTACTATTCAAAAAATGACGTGCTGAAGCTATATTGTTGTGAATTTGGACACAGATTAACAGAAACTTCCAGCTTTATGCAAATCTTTACTTCCTATCTGCTCGTTATCTAAATTGAAACGTCTAACTTCTCGTTATCTAGATTGAAACGTAATGCCAAGATCCCCAACACAAATACTCAAAAATATTATCATATGATTTGAGACAAAAATATCAGGATCGACAATTTACACTTTAATACTCAAAAATAAAAGCTTTCTAAAATTCATAAACAATAGCTTGAGAAAAGTGTATAGATGTAGTAGGTTTGAGGTCTAAAGAACTCTAGGTCTATATTTGAACGATGTTTCAATCTCTTTCTTTGGAAACATTATTTGCATGACATGTTAATTTCTTTGAGCAGGACGAAATACAGGCAGATGGAATGGCAGGTTTGTTTTTATTAAGCGTCAATATTTATTTCTAACAGAATAGAAGTCATTCTGAATGTCCTCAGTACACCGTTACCGGTCTTATATGTGCCCTTTGATGGGGTCACGTGTCTGATATAATGATACTCGGAAGTCGCTCCGAGAGGAACTTGATTTCTCGCACCGTACCAGAATCTGCAGAGGGCTGAGTATCCACAAAGACACCGTCGTCCTGAAAGAGAGGTGAGTCGGGCTGTATTCCTGGCAGAGGGTTGAGTTGAGCGGCCTGTGCTACGTCGTCGTCCACGGAGAGAAGCTTGCGTTTCCCTGCCGATGTGCTTTGATTGTTGCTGGGGGGTGTTCCCTTCATCTGTCGGTTAGAGTTGACGTCCGAGTTGTAGGCACTCTCTCCGGAGATGTATGGGTCGGGAGGCAAGGTTGAACTGCTGTTTGCAGCATAATTTGACTGACTTTGGCTGGGCTCACTAACCTTTTCGGGATCTGGTGCAGGTGAATTCTGATTTGCATGGATGCTGTTATTGTCAGTTTTACTAACCTGATCGTCAAGAGTTTGGGGCAAATTCTGGGTGATATGATTGGCCACCCAGTTACTAGTTCGATCTTTTCTGTACTCGCGTTGTTCGATATAAATTGCGTCTGTTATGACGTCACCGGGATTGCGATTTCCTGACTGGCCGGGTGAATTTGCTTGCCCATCATCCATTTGATCATCACCTTCCTTTGCAACCTCCTCAACGCCACTGTTTGAACTTTGACCGGGAGAAGTACTTCTAGACCGAGGCTTGTTGTTGAAGCTGTCTACAGCGTTGACCTGCTCTCTGACCTCGTGTTTGCGCTTCTCTTCTTCCGGAAGGAGAAAGTGGACTTTTCGCTTCTTTTTGTGGACCATCTGGCGCTGTATTTTCTTTCTCCTTTCGAGCAAAGCTTGCAGTTCTTGTTTCCGTCTTTTGTTAATCGCTGCCGGTGAGTCTGAGAAATCGATTCGTTCATCGCCGGGTCTAAGGGATAAGCTATCCAGCGAAATGTGGAGCTCTCTAGGGATGTCAATGTCGCCCTCTGGCGTCCGTCTGTTATAGATGGGTTTGAGTTTGCCTCCCGGCAATCGCTTAGGAGTGAGTTTTTCCAGCTCGACTTGCACGAGCTCCGAGTAAACGAATTGCTTCCGGACAGGGTAGCGTTTTGCCACTTCACTCTCACTCTTCCGGGCAAAAGCGTCTTTACGAACGGAGCGCCGCCGGGGATGACGCGATTTGCTCTGGGCCTTCCGCTTGTTTTCTTTGGCCGCCAGAGCCTCCATCTCCTTCCTCTTCTTTTCTGCCTCCGCGTTCCTGTGACTGCGCTTGGGTTTGGTCTTGCGCACCCCTGGCGTCCACGGTTTGAGGTGGGGAGGCAGGAAGTCGGGGAGTAACCAGTTGCTGGGATACGAGTCCCCCCCGACGTTCGGGAAGGGATCAATTTCAACGATGGGGCTCTCCGCTTCGCTGGAATCGTCGGTGGTGTAACTGTCTTCCTCGCGGTCCGACAGGGCAACTCTAGCCCTGCATTCATGTTTACGACGACTTCTCAGGCTTGGCAGGGAGATGGTGCGCATCCGAAGTTCTTCCGATATCAGATCCCGGCTGGGTAAGATTTCCAGCGATCTGGAGGAGAACGCAGCCCTCCCCTTGCCAGAGTTGGAAGGTCTCAGAAGACCCTGGTCGTCAACGAGACGTGGTAGGAAGTTGTGAGTCATGAGTTGTGACTGTTCTGAACCTCCGGCGTTGAACTGGGCCTTGTGGTTGTACTGATGACTCAGCTCGCCACCAGCGTAAGACTGAGATACACCCTGTGCGGGTGTCTGATCGGAGTAGTCAGATACTCTACTGTCACTGCTACTGCTCGATTTCCCTACGCTGTCTCTCCCATAGGAAAAATCTCTGCTGGTGAATCTCGTCACAGCACCGACAAACCCAGAGGCGCTTCCCCGGTCGAGAACACCCCGGGAACCGTTAAGTACCGGTAGCGTGCTGGCGTGACGCTGGCTGATAGCCGGTAAGCTTCGGCTATCGTGCGGCATCATGGCCCCAACATTCATGACCTAACTTGGATTTATTTTTCCAGTCTGGAATACTGAAAAGTTCAGGAAATGAAAAATCTGTCATCACCAGATAACCATTTCTTTCGGTGACCATCCTGCTACTGCATGTCTTTTGAGAACTATGGAGGTATCACCGTGACAAGATGTAGGAAAGCATAATCACTAGAGAGGCACTACATCTCCATCTGGCCGCTCCTCCACTCCAAATTCTAGTCCATGGATCCCTCTGAAGTGATCTTGCTTGAAGTTGGACCCCCTTCAGCTTGCTGTTATGGTGGGATATCATCCGTGTCACTCAGATGGTCATATTGCCTCCCATTGATCGCCACTTGGTGGAAAAAGATGCATCGACATCTGCAGAGGAAACATTAAAGAAACAGCCTTAGAACAACTAAAGCCCTCTAGGTAATAAAGATCAATATATGTTGGAAACCACGACTCTAGGTCGGTAAGTAGGCTCGAAGTAGTAAACTGAAGGCTTGTCAGCTTTGGAGAGAGGGTGGATACCACCAACAGGACTGACAGCTTGTTTGAAATGTGGACATGGGGATTCAAACTTTTCTCCACTGGAGCGTAGGCATCAATTTTCTAAATAGTGGTGGGTTTCGTGTCTATTTTTAGGGGGTGATCATCTTTTGATGGAAATTTCTCCAAAAGTTCCCGATTAGAACATTAAAATCGATTGGAAAATGAAAGATGGGAAATCACATATATAACTTAATGTTTGCTTTTCCCATTTTTTCTTAAAGTGAGATTATTTATCACAGTTGTCTATGACAGTTTAAATATTTACTGGTCTGCAACCTGTTAGCAGGGGTTGGATTTATTTGGTGGTAGTGCACGCCCCTCCCTTCAGGCAAGTAAACAGTCAACAAACAGACTTTGGATTTTACGTTTTGAAAAAGTTGGGGGTATTGTACATACGCAGCAATTTATGTGATTAGAATCTATATAACTTGTGATTCTAACAGTTTGTGTGAATTGGCGAATTCTAATTCTTTGCTCAATCACCCAGCTCGTTATGGGACCCACATTCGGCTGTTGATACCATAAACAAGTCAATGCTACGGGGTGTGGAAACATTCTACAAAATTGGGTATCATTTGGCACTCAAGACCGTTGTGTTTACGCACCCACAATCGGCAGAAGTCAATGAAAGAAGCGTTGTTGGCAAAGGCAGGGAGCCCTTTGAATGGGCACGGCAAACAATATTTACCCAGCTCTCGGGGTTCACTAGCAACGGTGTTTAATGTCTGACGTAGGTGAGAGGCAGCAGGATACAAAAGGCCTAAAGTCACATTGTTGCCCGTTGACTGGGACTGCCTTTGATGTCCCTTTTAGCATAATATACATTTGCTTGCCGTGTCTCTCTATTTTCAAATGCTATATGTACACGCATTGTCAGATAAATCAGTGGCACAAACTGTTTTTGCAGTCAACCAAAACCAAACCAACCAAAACGTGTGACAGGGTTGCTGTAATTTGTAAGCATTCTACGGACTTAAACCTGCAAATCATACCCCGACCATAATATAGTGATAACATATTCAAGGAAGGTGTCTATCATCAGAGATGCATTCTATGTACATGTATGTTTTAAGCCTTTTGGTCAGGAAATTTCATGTCAAAAATGTGATCACGAATCGCACGAAACCTTAAAATAACAATACGTTCACCCGAGTAGTATACTTGTTAAGAAATAAATAAAAAACCCTAGGGGCCTTCAGCCACCTATGTTTGAAGTTACATGCAGGGGGCCTACATGACAGGCTTCAGGGTGTCCAGAAATGAACGACTGCAAAATTGTCAATTTTGTATATGTTGGGGATTTTTGAAAATTTGTCTCACTCTATCTGCTCGGCCAAAGTAACCCAGAGGTTGAAGTCGGGTCAAAATGAATGCTATCGGGTAATTTAGACCCGAAAATTGTGGGTTTTCACCAGGAAAAGGACATAGCAACTCACGGTTCATGCTCGGGATCAATATGACCCAGGGAGTTTCAGAGTGAAGGAACATATCATTCACTCTCCGTACCCCTCCTCCCGGGTTCTATACCCCAGTACTGGTTTGGGCTTCAGCTGGGTGAGTGAGTGCAGAGATACAGATTGAATAGCCTGCACCGAAGTGCGAGAATTTGTATGTGATGCACATATATCTATGCATACACAAGTCATCTCAGATCAGCAAGAATCTACAGTATGTATGATCTTTGCCTTAGGTATACGATTCTAGGCAAATGAGTGGGGTGTAAGGAGAACTAACGTCAGGATTGCGTTCTATTTAATCGCTTCTCTGCCTTGACAGAGATCCACATTTATTATCAGGTTCACACTTTACAGGAGAGAGAACAGATTTCCGTATAAGGGCGATGGGACAATGGAAAGAGCTTGTAAATAGCAGACACACTAATTCGTCGGTGGCATGCTGGGCGGCTCTAATCAAACGAGACAGGCCACTGCACCTGTTGCAAAAAAGATCCCAATTTCCGAATCACAACTCACCTAAGCAATATCGATCCCTCTTATTGAGGGCTCTTGTACCGCGAACCTTCCTTAAATTCTCACCCCAGCTGACGAGAATTTTGAGTGTGAAAGAAAATCCTGAATTGAAATTTCCAGCCGCAGCATTGGGTTGAATATTCGGTTGTTGATGGATTCGGTGGAAATAAATTTTATACCTAGATACCTATATAGAAGGATCAATTCAAAGGGACGCACATATAAGCCAGCTGACACCATTAGTAAAAGGGACAAAGGAATTTCCCTGAAGCTTGGAGATTTAGTTCAACACAAACCTTTTTCAGAAACACACCGATGAATTATCTGTTGTAGAAAATGAACGTTATTTTCCGATTTTTATCAGGATTCTGCCCACAGAGGGTGGGAGTTATTTACTTTATGAGAGTGTTATATTCTTTTTTAACTAATCATTTCAACAAAAAAGAACGAACGTAAATCGTGGCAGCAAACCACACACCCATGTAAGGGCAGAACCGTGTGGTGTGGGTTGAGGGCATTCTGGGACACGGTTCCTCAATATTTAATGACTGGATCTTATTTTGTACCCCATTTATTTCGCATCAGCCTTTATACTAGGCAAGATATGGGACGGAGGGTACCCCCCCACATGTCCAATACACACTGTAGACTATTGTTACCTAACACATCCCCCCCAGAAGTCTGTAAAGAATTTCTGTGATTCCGATCAAACAATGACCAACACAAAAGGGGGGTTCTCTCCGTCCCATATCTTGCTTCAAATGTCAGCTGTGACTACCCGGAATCCTTTTTTTCTATACGGGCGTTAACAACCTATAAGACATATACTTGCGTACACAAACAGAGCCTTCGACCACAGCAACGGACACGTTTGTTATGGACTGTAAGCCGTTTTCCATAAGCCGGGGCGGTAAGCTGACGAGGCATTGCTTACAGAACTGGAGAGTCTATAGCTTCAAGGGGCTCTTTTTTACCCCAAAGAGGATTACTTAGGGACTACATTGAGCTTTCTGGAAGGATGACGATTAAAACGATTAGTCAAACTAGACTCTTCATCAGACCATGGAGGAATAAAACAGCGCTGTGTTCTGCGGTCTGGTCATGCGAGTATAAAAAAGGTTGAGAAATTTGAGTTCCTGCGTGATGGGAAGACACGGAATATACGCGTAGGACTACACTTGTACTTATACAACAGGTGGTTAAGTATGGAGAAAATAAACGGGTATAATTATGAAGACGTTAAACTTCGGCGCAACGCTATATGAGCATGCTGTGTTTTCACCCGTGGGTCTATAAACTCTCTATAAAGGCAAAAGACTGGAAAACTCGCCCTCTAAAAGAATGAGTCCCTCATAAATCCTCTCGAAAAGTGTAAAAACCACTCTAAAAGAGTGAAAAACCACCCTAAACGAGTGAAAATCACTCTAAAGAGAAGTCATATAAGGGACCAATCTTTTTCGAGTCGTCCATTTTCGGGATGTCCTTTATATGGCTCCTTGGCAGAGAGGAAATTTCACTGTTTGAGTGGTTTTCACTCTTTAGAGTGGATTTTACTCTTTTTGTTTTCACCAATAAAGTTGAACACAGCCAAATAAACACTGCAAATTGTGTGAATGAAGCTTATGCTGAACATATACCCAATTTAATCAGTGGTAGACAATCTCGTTTGACCACAGCCTACAGTATAGCGTCCATCAGTGTTATCTTTGTTAGCGAAGTTATTATATTTTCCAGTACTTATGGCCTTCATTTGCTTTCTTAAAGATCGATGGATTCTATTCTGTTTTAAAACAGAATTTCGTGCACATAATCTGACCCGGTTGCCAAGTGGAAAGAGGGGACAGTGATAATTTCTTTAACAATTTCCAACAATCATTGAAGACATTGCACACTCCTTTGACTTCATTCCGCCAGGTGACAAGTCACACAGTGGAAACAAACAGCCGCGGGGGGGGGGAATCAGAATCGATATCCCGCTCACATGATGGTGAAATTTAGGCTTAACAGTGAAAAATGGCCACAGACGTGTGGACACCAGTCGCTTAAAAAAACCCTGAATACAACAAAGCACGTGTCAACTAGGACACTTTCAACGCAAACTGTTTGCAGAGTCAACTTGCGTGATTTATGCACTCATAACTACGATCACAAATTTCCCACTCTTGTCTAATTAAAAAACGTGGTTGGCAATGCGGAGAAATGATTGAAAGACGGAATACCGTGAGAAATTAAGAAATCAAACGACCAAGTAATCGTGTGTGCTCACTGTTCTTTCAAAACACTGACAAAAAGTGTTCCACTTCTGTTTATGTTCATTAATGCGAGTTGAATTAATTAACGACAGTGAAAATATCTGGAATTGCGTCTAGAGGCTAGAAGACGAGACACTATTGGGTATCAATAATGCTGCTAACCATTAACCGGCATTGACAGAAAGAACCCCAAATCAATAGGGAAATCAATGGCACTTTAATTCACGGACTCCAGCCAGACGAATTCGTGTTTTGAAAACACAGTCTGTGTCCACAGGCAAGAACTGAAAACCTACTACACTTACAAGATTCTTGCAAGTTTTGGTCCAGCGAGAGACATACATAAACAGATATTATATTTCGTAATACAAAACGAATTTTGCTCCCCTACGAAGAGCTGTATTCCGTTCACAGTTCGATGTGTACGATTTGGATAACTTCAGATCAGTTCAAATACAATTGTTTATGCACATATATGGTTGAGAGAAGAGTTTTTGTGAATCTTTGTTAAAGCAGGAGCTGCATTAGTGGGTAAACAGGATCATCTCATTGTTGCAGTAAAGCTCAGTTTATGTTACAGAAATATACACGTTTCTGCTATGGGCCTCACTTGAAGAAAACCAAAATTTTAATTTGATGGTAAAATATTTCAAAGTCAAGACAGTATAAATTGAAGTAGGAATAGAGAGTAAAATGATAACGCGCTACCACTCTGGAAAATTATAAAATTTGGTCGATGTTTCGCTTTCAGCAATTGAAAATGAGCACAAAATCCGTTGAATAAAGCCTGTTGCTGTACGCATTTCTATTCCCCGCGATGTATTATACATTTGGACATCACAAAAACACTAAAATCCAAAGAGCATTTCAATTACAGGAGACCACATATTACCTGCGTAACTTTCACACAGTACTTCAAGCAGAAAATGGAACCGCATTTTAACAAAGGGAAGTAGTGTTTAACATGAGGCCTAACTTTATAAATGTATATTCTTTCATGTTAAAGGCTCATGTTCGTGTTGCTGATTTGCGTGATCAGCAACACTCTGAAATCTGGCCCAAGTGAAGGGTATGAAGGCCGTGCTATTTTTTGTCTGTGGAAGCACCTAAGACGAAACTTCTCTTGAAATAAAATGCCTTACCTTTGGTGCAGAGTTCTGTCCATTCAGAGCCTTACGCACAGACGAGGTATGCCACAACTGTCAAAGACAAAGCAAAGCAGATATTCCGTTGCTCGTCAACAAGATATGTGTACTCAAATATCGGCTAAACAAACATGCATTAAATGGGACGTTATCATCTAGCGCAAGACTGGCGTGGATACAAAGGCTAAACTTATCGTGATGGGAAAATAATTGCGAAATGTGGCAGCGGAATAAATGAAAAAATAATGCTAAAGCACTCAAATGTAACCGAAGGAATGACAGTTTCAATGTTTGGAAGCTGACACTCTTGATAAATAGCAGGGTAATGTTTTAGGACCTACTTGAACATTGCTCCGGTGACGGCACAGATTGTAAAAACAAAACAAAACAGAGGATTCAACACTGGCTGTGGTTTGAGATCTGCTCGGAAGATTTCTCTATTCATACATGGATATTCAGCTTGTTATAGATTCATGATTTGAAGTATTTCAGACCATTCAACTTTGTTCTCCTTGTTATTTGCAAAGGATAGACGTTCGTGCCAAATAATTTCCGTTGCCAACACATATTCAAAATAGTACAAGGACCTCATACTAATTCTAGATTTTGACCTCCATGATAAAACGTGTCCCGCTTACATGAGCAAAGATGGGGTGCGTTATGAGGAATGGGACTGTTTATTAGGCCATTTGTTAATTATAGAATACATGACATCCTTAATCTTTTGGACACAGTTATTCCGAAGAGTTTTGAAATATCCTAAAAATATAACAAACATATTCATTAAGAGGTGCAGCACATTATGATTCGACAAAGGTCACCCTACAGTGAACAGAATGAGTGTTTTTACGACTCAGTGGTTTGTACTTAGCTGTAACAGCCTACTGTCAGGAATGGAACCATAACACGTCTGAACACACGGTTGCTATGGACCATGTACACCCAAAGCCATCGGCAACTTAGCTTCAATCAAGTCTTACTGCAGACATGGTATTTATTCATAACTGCACTTGCATAATATTTTTTAGGGGAGTCACAACTCATAATAACTAAGGCTTGCTATGATAAGAAAATTTTGACGTACCCGTCAGCTCCTTGAAGGTTGAGGCATCAGCCATTAAAAATCACAGCAGACGGCCAGTCCACGCTGAACTCCTTGAATGGACGGGATCAACAGAAACTGTCGTACGTTTAAACAGTGATCGTTAAGCAAGAATTTCGCACATGTGCCCTCTCGCGCACACAGGAGACAGTCAGGGCCCTTACTTTAATAATGCCTGCCCGGTGTTTGTAACATTTGCAGACTTGAAATCGGATTGAATAGGCCCTGGAAGACCATTTCATCCAGGAAAATGTATACGGTAACGGTGTCAAAAGTGAGGACGAGGCAGAAACTGCTGAACCGTGTGCGACCAAGCGTGCGCGGGGAAGACAGCGCACAATAGCCGGATTGGATCCGTCGTGACGCTGGCGGCAGTCAACCCTGACGGTCTTTGTTTACCATTTGGTCTGCGGTTGTGTTCATAAGTAGGGCCTTTTCTGGTTGTGTATATTGAGGGCGGTTCTTTGTTGAGCGGACTGGAGGACTGAATTTATGTTACACTCCTAGCTTAGCTGAGGTTTCATCAACTCTGGAACATTGTGCTCCATGCAAAACCCCTAAAAACACAACGCACCCCTAGAAGATCCTTTCATCTGCCCTCTGAATGCAATTTAGAGACAACATTGTCACGAAATTGGGTTGCTTGGTGCTAAATTACATCTTGGAGGAACTTGGAAAGAACCTAGCAACTGCATGGTGGCGCTATATGCGACAATGCACTGGCAACACGTTGGTTGCAAATGAAAAAAGTCCCCACGAGTTGCCAATCGTTGGGGGGGGGGCTACAGGTGTGCATCCTCCCCACTTGAAGTGGGGAGTGGGGAGGATGATTATACTGGTAATCTCCTTCTTCACGTCTCAAGGGGTTGTAAGGGACGTGACTTGAGGGTTCGATTGTCTATTTGTCAAGGGAAATAGAGCCTTCTTTTGGCCCCTCACAGGGCTGATGGGGCACCCGCTACTCCTCGGCCGTTGGTATCAATAATTGGGGTCATCGTTCTGAACCTCCGAGAATCGTTTCATAAGTCGTTTTGGCATGGGTGTACAGCTATTAGAAAATGTACAGCTATTAGGAGAAATTCTCAGTTGAGTGAGACCGGAGATTCTACCCAAGGGTATGCCAGTTTTTTCCCAGGAAACTATTATCTCCGATACAGAAATTTTTCCCTATGTTAGTCCCATCGGGCTGATTCGCTCGGATATTTTGTGTCCCAATATGTGGAAAGCGGCAAATTTTGAGTCTGGAACCAGAAACGTGCAATACAAGGCTTGCTAATTAAAAGAGATATACGTTTTTGTCGCCATTCAACCCATAATTGAAGAACAAGATGGCGTCCAAATGTGACATTTTTATGTTAAAGTAGGAGGTCCTGGCACAGTCAGACCAACGCCCAGGCTCATTTAGGCTATCCTAAGCCAAGCCCCAGGACCAGGCCAAGTTAAACCCTGGGCGAAGGCCCAGGCCAAGCAAAAGCCAGGCCAAGCCAAGCCAAACCAAAGCCAAGCAAAGCCAAACCAAGCCAAAGCCAAACCAACAGTCACAACGCACCCAGACCAGCCCAACTCACACCCAGGACCAACTCGGAAGTAGGCAAGGCAAGGTGTAGCCCAGGCCCCGTCGTAACCCAGCCCGGGCCTTGTCCACGAATAGCCCGGGATTAGTCAACACCCACAGGCCAAGCCCAGGCCAAGCTAACAACCTAGCCCATGCCCAGGAAAGCCCAACTCACACCCAGCCTCAGCCTGGGCTCCAGGCGAAGCCCATGCTATGCCCAGGCCAAGCCCAAGACAAGCTCCCAGCCTGCACACGATGGCAGTGTATTTTGCGAAATTATTCACGGATAGGGGACGGTCACACACAGAATCTGGATCTTGAATACATACATTTGGAATTATAACTATGTAACCTTTAACCTTGCTTTCAATATGAGATGTTTGACAACTTTCACAGACATTTCAGCTTTTCATTGGCATTGTAATATCCTGGGGAAGACCAAACAAGGTAGATTTCCAAGTCCTTCAAAAACTTTTGGAACTCACCAGCGTTGAATTGTGGGCCCTAGTCAGATGCCAGCACCCGAGGGATGTCGAAACGAGGAAACTGCTTTGTCAGCATAGAAATTAACCGGGTACTTGTGGTTATGAAATTGAATTTGTCACCAAGAATTGGTAACCTTTGACCTTCACGATGTCATATGGGCTTTTGTCCCTTGGGCCACTGCCATCATCCTGTGGCTTCAGCTTTTCTCTGGGGTTTCTTGGCCTCAGTTCCTGGCAAGGTTCACCCGAGTCCACGAGTTGCTTTAATGTCCTTGGCATCAAACTGTTGTAGCATATGTGAGTGGAGTGTAGTCTCTTAAGAATGGCTTGTCTTAAACCTTTTGGAATCAGAATGGCTTCACTCTTAAGAATGATTCCATTCTAGTGATTCTAAGCACATCCTTCTTGTCATAGTGCGGACACGCCTCATTTAATAACTCGCACTTTGTAACAGGCAAGCAGCCAAGCAGCCAGTTGCAAGTGACTCTTTGTGTGCAGTTGCCTCCCTGACTTACTTCTTCCAAGTTAATTGTCATGATGCAAGGTCTCAGATCAGGTGAATTGATGTGAGCACGGCTTATAGGGTATCGGGGATCCCCAAGAAAGTGGAAGTCCATGTCGTAACGATGAACTCTCATCAGGAGGGTTTGAAGACGCTTGGGTGCTTGACAGAGTGGTTTGTTGAGAGTAGATGCGATGCGACCGGTTTGTAATCATTTGGTACGATCACCACTGTACTGGCCAAAACGTTCAAGTCCAAGCACTGGCAGTAGTTCTTTTTTGATTTGCGCCCAGTTGCGTTCATTACTGGATAGTGAGCGAAATGCATATTTGACAGGTTTACCGTCTTGTAGCAGAATGGCTCTAATACTGTCTTTGCTACTGTGAATTTGGAGTGCAATGCCCCTGGTACACTGAATAGTTTTTGTTTCACACTCTCTAGTACTCTAGTACTCTTTCGCAAGCAGGGCACCAGTTCCACTCATCATCCTAGCGAGTCAGGGATCTGATTGGTTCCAGATCAAAGGAAGAAATCTTGCCATATACATGTACTTCACCATTCCACATAGACGTTTCACGCCCTGAATGTCTGTTGGGGCTGGCATTTTCAGCACTCCCTCAACTTTGGAGTCGTCCACTCTGACTCCTTCTTCGGTAAAACAGTGTCCGTGAACTCGGGTTTTTGTCTTTCCGATTTCCTTCTTGTTTTCATTCAGGATGATGTTTCGTTCCTGGCATGTCTGATACAACTTTACCAGCTTCTCATCATTATCTTTTGTGGCCTCAGATTTCATATGACCCCATCATGGTGAAGACTCACCGCTTCCACAAGTTTGCGGTGGAAAGTTTGCTCCTCACATTAAAACCCAAAGTCAACTTGGCCCAGCAAAATCGGCCAAATGGAGTTCTCATGGTGGTAAGCTTGCTGGATTCCTCATCTTGTCTGACGTGCCAAAAAGCTGCCTTAACGTCTAACTTGCTGAACGCTTTTGCATCTTGCAACATTTGGAGCACGTCATCAACAGTGGGCAACTAGTACTTCTCTCATGAGGGCTTGACGGCTGTTGTGGATTAATGCAAATTCTGAGCTTGCCACTGGCTTCTTGCACCACGGCCATCGGACTTATCCACTGTGTAGGCTCTTTGACAGGGATGAGCACACCCGACTGACTTGGTTGTTAAGTTCAGCTTGAATTGGACACCCCCTTTAAAGGCACTGGAACTTTACTTCAACATAGAGCACGTGGTTTCAATTCTGGATCCACATGAAGGATGGCCAAGCTATCAATGAATCTTCTTTATTCACAGTCGTCAGGTGCATGTCGGTCAGGGCTTTCAGGCCAAGCAAGCAGTGTAGATGGTTTGGCATTACCATAAAGATAGCACTGTGTACTTCACTGGTGCGGATATATTTCTGCCTCCCCTAGGGGTCTGATTTTTGAGTCATTACTCGTACGTGACCAGCTGCACTTTCGCGGGCCGCACTTGTTCTTCACGGAAAAATCATTGATGCAGCGTGTTGACGTCGATCAGCAACCTGTGTCCACTTGGAAAAGAATGTGGCAGCCAGTTACAGCTAGCTGTGAGAGTGATCCGTCTACTGCTGCTATAACGTGCAAGGTATGCACCGTCTCTTCATTAGAGTCGGTTAGAAAAGTCAGTCTTTCTCATGACGTGTGAAACCACAGTAATTGCACTCACGTTTCACAGGTGGTGCAGACGAGGGTAGCTTTAATCGCTGGCAAGTGGTGATTTCTTAGCACTTAACTTCCACGGAGTCTATTTCAAGGTCGATTCTTGTCTTGATCCACGGACTAGCTTTACGGAAGGCGAAGCCCATGACTCCGGCCAAAGTATTTTCCCTTGCATGGTGGCTCTCTCTGCTGTTTTGCAAACGTTCACACACAGGTCCAGTGTTAGCTTGGTCTACAGTAACATCTTCTGTGCCTCCTGGTCACGTATGCCGAGGAAACTCTGGGTAGGGAGTCTTGAGAGTCATTGTGATAGTTACACTATTAAGTTTCATCATGCTGTGGATGGCTGTAAGAAATGACTCGAAAGATTCATCCCCCTTTTGCTCTTTCTTTTAAGGAAGAAAATGTTTACAACTTTCGTTTACTTCACCCAAAGGAGTCAGTCTTGGCGGGAGTGTCACATTCCCCTGGCTCAAAGTGAAAGATGCTTAACATTATACCGAAGTCTGGTGGCTGTAGTGGTTTGATATCGCTAACTGGTGCTGCAGTAGTCATCTTTAGGGACACAACAAGTCACAGCCTGTTCGACAGCTCGAGAAATTTCGGTCATTGCACGACATGTACATGTTTATCGCGTAATACGAACGAACAGTTGTATGTTCTGAAACGTGCATGCGTGTGTCTGCACTCAGGCGGATTTCATGACCGGGCAAAAAGTCATCAATTATGGGGCTATCCGACAGCTTTATTTTATTATTCAGCAATTTTATTAAAGCACAAGATTCCGGCACCACTGCCACAAAGTTGCGTGACCCGATGCAGGCAAATTCACAGGCATTAGAGATCGGATACTGAAGGGTGATGAGCTTTTTTCTTTCCCCACAGTCAACACTGGCATCGGGATTACAGATAGACAGAGGGCGCTTTTAACTTTTGTGTACACAGCATTTTACCGGTCTGGCTTATCAACAAAGGCACTGTTGCTGTAAACTATGAAAGACACTATTCACTTCACGTTTTCATGTTCAACATTTGGATCCCAATTCTGCTCTTTGAAACCATCTCTGGGAGAAAAGGTTGCTCACTGGCTTCAAATATTGTCACATACGTATGCAGCAATAAATTAAAAAAGAAGTGGACATTTATAACAACAAAATAATCAAATAATCGAGCATTTTTGCACGCAAATAAATGCAACATTAAGTGTCAGTGCCTAAGAGGAAATCCCAGTTTTTCCCATTAACATGGACAATGGCAGTAGTTTAAAAACCAAGAAAGGCTCCGAAATACAGATTGAAATAGCAAACCAAAAATTGAAAAATAGGTAACCGAAACACAAAGGTACAATATCATCGCACGGCCATCACGTTAACTCACACAAGAAGATTATGTAAGCACCCCGTCAGCTGTGACAGATACACTGTAAATTTTGGAAATCGTTTGCCCTAAAGGGCATGAGAGTGACTCCTGCCAAAGCTTGGGGTTGCTAGAAAATGAATGCAGATGTACGAATGAAAACGTGACTTTGAAAATCAGTTTAAGGAAACTGAAAATATGAAAACCCCATGGTGATATCTTTGTTTCAAGACGATGTTACCGTGGATGCATCAGCAAGTTGCAACGCTGGGCTATACAGGATAGGGTATGTTTTCAAAGATCTACCTTGACCTCCTCAAAATGGGAAAATGACCGGAGAAAACATCCAAAACACGGGCCAGACTATTTAGGGGAATTTGAATAAGTGAATTATAACGACAAACAGTATAGGAAAGCATTTAAATAGTATTTGCGAGTGTGAATTCAGTACCCAGGCTACAGACCAATTAACCCAAGGAGACGCCATTCCTGCGGGGCCATCGCGGCACTCACGCACATGTCTTACATGAATGAACTTCGGCAACTGAAGTCACGACACCCTATTGGTTGGAGAGGAATCTAACGCATGCGCACCACTTGCGTGCGCACAGGATGGCCCATAATTATAATGGCTTCTAATACTTTTCAGTGGATTTATGCCTCATTGTACTGGTCCAAAACAACGCCGGATATCTTAGCTGTTCAAACAACTGTGCTTGTAACATCTGCTTTCAGAATTCAGCTATGCCAGTATGGGCCACGATGTCACGACCTGTTGGTTGTAGGGTGCAAGGGTTTGGTTAGAACAACCAACCCAAATCAAAGTGGTCCGTTAACGCACATTGACAATCATTCCCTTCCACACAACAAACAACGTGCAGGCCCTCTAGGGTCTATCGAGAGTCACCTTGACGATTAGAGGTCAAATACGACACGGAGCGAGGCTAAACTTCTTGCTTTAAAATATTATACTGGATCATCCTATGTATTTTGGACCTACACCGCATAGGCCCAGTTGAACATCATCTCCGAATACTGTTTACGTGACCCTCAAACTGCCAGGGTGGAGATCTGGACGCAAAGTTTACATTTACTTCAAAGGATCTATGCTTGGAATGCTATGACGACTGAGGTTTGACCTCGTACCAGCAATTGGCGAAGGCAAATCTTGTCCTGAAGAGCGTAAAAGCTGGAGGGAAAAGCTGAACCTCCCCCAAACAAAACGATTTGGACGCATAGCATTGGCTTTCCAGAGAAAGAAAGAGAACTTCAATCATGGTGTGGACGCGGCATCTCAGGATAAGGAACCAGTGGGTGCGGGAATTCTTGGCAGAATTTCTGGGGACGTTTATTTTGATGGTAGGTAAATTTTGTATAATTCTGTACATACGCATTGCACCAATAATACACGCACTTCGATGTCCCGTTCTGCGTCCATAACCAAGACTATACCTTCGGTTTTCAGATATCCGTTGATCTTGAAAGGCATCTCTTTACATTTTCATTTCAAACCAGGTATTTTGGGCGAGCGTAGGCTCTACTGCACCTGTAACTAACAGCCCATATGATAAAAATAACAGTTTAAGACAGACTCACAGTCAAGACTGTCGTTACCTGGCGTTTTTATAAACTCAAAATAACCACCTGTAAAGGCCTTTACATGCTGATCACCGATGTAAAAGAACATGTGTATTTCTTTGCTGCCAATTTTGCTATCAGAACAAAGCCTTTTAACCAAAGGACTATATATTGGAGGGCTAGGTATACTTAACACCTGCTATAGGGACAAGTTGGGAGACGTTCGCAATACGTACTGATGAAGTCATTGCAGGCTGCTGTAGACTGGCTCAGATGTATAAATGTTCAAGTTTGTTCGTTCAAAATATTGGGGCAAGTAGAGCTCCCCTGTATGCTTCCAAGAATTGTTCAGCTTAGTTTTAAGAAATTTAGAGGTACAATGATGGAATATTATGCATACTGTTATCACACCAGGGCTTTATCTACTCAAATACACCCTATAGTATTGCCCAAGTCAAGTGACCCTTATATTGGACTTGATAACAAAGTAAATTTGGACGGTGAGCCAGCGACCCTTGGACTGGCAAATGCACGTTGTTTTTATTAAAACAGGTCGGATAATCTGCACTGAAATGTGTTGATATCGCCCTGACCATTATTTTTTGAAATTGTTCCCCATGGCACAAACATTTCTCCCTCCAAAATCAAACAGAAATCAAAACAATCCAAGTCAAGCCCCACCCGGCCGCTGGACGAAAACCTAAACATGTGTTTCGTAAAATGACCGTTGGTGAGCAATGAAGGTCTCCACGATTTTATGATTCTCATTTCTAACCGACCCTCTAATTAGTGCCAACTGAAAATTTGAACAAATAGCATCAAGACAGCAGACAACTTATGAATGGCAAAATGAAGTAATCAGACTGTGATATTTGCGCTCCGTGCTGCGCATGGTTTATGGCAGCAAAAGTACCAGTAGCAGATGCGAGAGTGTTCATTGCAGCTCTCATCATGATGGGGGTCACTTTACCTTTGCTGCGTCCTTTTAATCATAAACATAATCATATCTTTGCCACCACTGCATGATACGGACACATTTATGATGTAGGCCTACATCAACTACACCAACGTGCTAAAAAGGCCTTATTTTGCCCGTAACACCACCTCATCATAAACTCATTACCAACAAAACGAGAACGTTTTAATTTTTCTTGCAATTTATGATTTTGCCAACCGGTTATCCCTACTTCACAGACAAAACTGTGAGACCCATAAAACATTGTTATCACAGCAATGCATCGCTCTACGCTGCCTTATATCGACCTTTGTTACAACACAAACAGTAGCAATGCCTGGTTGTACACTGTCATTCTGCGATAATCACTATGTTGATTGGCTCCTCTGTCGCGGGTCAAAATGGGCGGGGGTCATTAAGGTTAATTTGAAGGTCTTGTGATTTACAGTCCTCGTCAAGGATTGTTTGTCAGTTGAAACGTTAACTGTGACTTGCTTTTATAATAAAATTGATCTATGATCTCGAGAAAGAATTTACGGGCCGTAATTCTACACAGTTTGTAAATGAACCATGAGAAGAAGGTGTTCTCGTCGGCGTTTACCCTGTAAATGGCCTTTTAATGTTAAATGGTACTTGCTTTTCCTATAAAACTAAGCCACAGACAGTATTTGCTTATGGGCAAGACCTGCTTGCATGCAGACCATAAATAAACGATAAATATCTCAAGACCAAGAGCAATTCTGATACACCATCTTTCTGATCGCATTTTTTTGGGGGGGGATGGAGGGGTTATCCAACGACCGTTGGACAAAACAGCCCAATATGGTCACCTTAAAAGTAGACCTGGAACCATTTTGAAGCGACCCCTCATCGCAAAGGCAATCAATTTAGGGTTGTATTGTACCAATCTTTCACAGAAACGCTTCACTGCTTGAGCGATATATTCCTATGAAAAAATAGGGCCTAGAAATGTTTTTGTTTTGGCCTCATTTTCTGGTGTGCAACCTTCACAGCGCTATATACGATAGGTAGGCACTGATGGAGAGTTTGAGACAGAGATAAACTTTCAATCCAAGTACATGTACAACAATCATTTATTGAAGGATTCCATTCTTGACTTTGCAGGTTTTTGGAGATGGCAACGTAGCGCAGAGCGTCCTCAGCAGCAGTGCTGCCGGTGAATTCCTCTCCATCAACGTTGGCTGGTGGGTTGCAGTTACCATGGGCGTGTATGCGTCGGCCGGAGTCTCTGGTAAGTCCGCCAGAGTGTGCTGGAAGAGAGCAAGGCTCGCAGTAGTGTTTCCCGAAGGACTTGAAAGCACGAACACGTCATCCGAACTGGTACAATCACCTTTCTAGGGGCAAGGCGATATGGATTCTTTTAACGACGAAAAAAAAAGGACCATTGTTTTCAGGAAGAAAATTCCATATCCAACCCCTGGACCCAGAACCTGGAAGCGCTACCAGGCACATGGATGCTGCGAAATATTTCTTCTATTCCGGGATAAATCGGCACAGACGTTTCCAGAATGAAAGTACTGCTTTCTTCCCACATTTCTTAGGTTTGGAAGCTAAAGTTTTGAGAATCTTTGCATGATTAAATGTTTTCACTAAGATTGTTTTGGAGGGCTTGTTCAGTATGAATATGACTAGAATATGATAGTGGTTATACCGGTGTAATTTCGGGTTGGATGTGAGTAATTTATTAACTGTCTAGGCAGCGAAATTGGATATATACGGAAGTGTCATCCATCTTACTTAAACTCAGGGGTTCTTAGGCAAACAAATACATGTAAATACGGCTAGTTAATTGACAAGGTGACCCAAATCATCTATCGTTACTCGGTTTTGTCCTTACAGGAATATGCTACGTTAATTGCGTCAGTATCGTATAAACACCCGGTGATATGAGTGTAAACTCCCTCGAATTAGAAAGCAGAAATTTTCGGCGGGAAATTAAACGACTTTTTTTAATTATAAAGCGCACTCAGAGTCAAATCACCCACCTGGACACGTGTCCTTAACCGTTTAACCAAACAATTCTGAACAAACAAAATCAACTTCAAAACATACTTAACAGTATGATTCATTAACCACCATCACCAAAGCCGGCTATAAATCAACCCTCCCTTAAACGTGTTTCCTTATTCTGTGCTCCCGACACACTTGTAACGTGGTAGCAAGTCACTCAGTATACATTTGTTGCTTATTAACTGCGATCAGAGCTGTTTATAGAGAGAGTTGCGACTTGAATGTCTCAATTGTTGGAACCGAAATTTTTGGTTATGCGTCAGTGCGCACGGGCAGTTAGCACACAATAGCTACCTGCTGTGCTGAACATATAATGAGCAGCCATTTTGGTTCCAAAGTCTGAAGTTGACATACTCCCTCTATATACATCTCCAGTATTGATGGATTATCGAGTCAGATACAGTCAGAAGCTTCTCTTACAGAGCAGCTCATTTTCTCCCAGAAAGCAGAATTACGCTTCACTCGGTTAACAGTATTTGGGGATTGGAAATTAAAACAACAGATTAATTTTCACGTTGTTTTCCACATGTGAGTGGGTTGTTTTGCTATCACATTGAACACCAAATGCGCACTTTTAACTCCAAACTGTCTGTTTTACCTCATTTTGTCATGTGAAAAAATAAACTTGGGCATATACGGCATAACAGCGACGTGCTGATTAGATACTCCTGTTACTGATCTTTGTCCTACTTTCTAATTTTGTCTTGGAATGATCCACAGGTGGCCACATCAATCCGGCCGTGTCTTTAGCCCTGGCTGTGGTGGGCAAGTTCAGTTGGATCAAGCTTCCCATGTACGTGTTGGCTCAGTTCCTCGGTTCTTTTGCCGCATCAGCTTGTCTCTACGGAGTCTACCTCGGTAATTATATAAAATAAAGCCCCCCGGCCCCGATCCACATATACTTACCTGCTGAACTTCACCACCAATGCTGCCCGTATGAGCTTGAACATCAAAGGGCAATAATGTTAGCGTGGGCGAACCAACAAGGTAAAAAGTGCTCAGACGCCTACACTGGTTCCACTTTCCGGATTGGAACCAGCAGGTCTAAGTTTAATTACAAAGCTTTCATTGCACTAAGTCATACCAAGCTTGCAGTATCGAAATGTGTATCTTGGAGTGGAACAAGCTGCGAGATCTTGACCAGGAATGAACCCCAAGGGGAAATGCATTTAGCATAGGCTGGGGAATTGGGTTTGTGGTTCTTTCCTCGCCTTCCACCTCTGCGGTCCGGGTTCGATTCCCGGCTCAGTCCACATGGGGATTGGGTTTTCAGTCTCCTTTTTATCCGTGGGTTTCACACCCAGAATATTCCTCTGGGGTTTTCCTCCCACCTCTAAAACTGTAACTGCTTTTCATTTCATTGTGCCTGAGTGATCAAATATATGACGTCGGCGCATCTCTTTGAAGAAGAACTACGCCTACACCCTATCAGACGTTTCAAGAGTCCCACTCCTCCTCTGCTTTTAATTAGCATTTAAGCACTTTACAAATAGCCTTGCTTTGACATTATGAATGAGTTTTAGTTGCATCCCACTGCTTAGTACACGTATATGTATTGTTAACAGATTTATAGAGTTTATACAAATTATTTATGAGAAAGATTCTGCTAGGATCGAAACGTCATCAGGCCCTTTATATTTTGAGATTGTATTGAAGGTCATTGTAGTCAGCAGGCAGTTTGCAGCAGTTTTATATTATATATCCTTGACATTAAAAATGATTTAATATTTGGTCCATATTGTTGCAGACGCACTGAATGCTTATGATGGAGGCAATCGCACGGTAATAGGTCCTAAAGGCACTGCCGGCATCTGGGCCACTTATCCCCAAGATTTCCTTTCACTGCAGGGCGGCCTAGGAGACCAGGTAATTTTCCTCTATGCAATTACATAAAACTTGGGTTTTGTCAAAAGGGCATGTCCTGACTTAAAGCCACGTGCAGAGCAAACCTGTCAGGAAGAATGGGCATGCGCATATCAATATTGTCAGATTTTCACCTCAACGGCTGATTCCGTACAAAGGGCCCTAGGGGTAGTAGTAAATCCGAAATGTGTAACTGGTTTGCTGCCGATGGAAATATCACTTGCAAGTGATCGCACATGAAACGAGTTTAAAGATACCTCTGCGCCAAAGACCGGCATAATTATTCGGCAATGAGCCAGTTTGGTATAGCTGTCCAACAACATGAAGCGCGCCGCGGGTCACATTTATACAGGGTGTATCAGAAAAAAGTAGACTCTCAGAAAAATTAATTTATAAATGACATCTGATCAAGTTTCAAAAATCTGGTTGTTCCCGCTGGTGAAGGGTATTGTTCTGCCTTGATTGATGCTAGTTTCTTGGTTCACATTTCACGCTTTAATGAGCACATGAAATTTGAATTTTGGAAAATGAAAGTCTGTTGTGCCCGGGTGTGTGAGGGTTAAAATTCATCGAGAAATGTATGAAATATTAACCCCTTTCTGCTTGGTAATGATACACCCAGAAATAAGATTATTTTTTGTGTCGATTGTACGGGGTTAAAGGATTAATTACGTTTTTGAAAATTTTATGCAAGGAAAAAAGTCTTTTTAAACGTTTTGTTCAGTCTGGAAGATGTCATTTTAACCCTCACATATCCGTGCGCAACAGACTTTTATTTTTTAAAATTCAAACTTCTGCTGTTCATTGAAACTGGCATCAATCAAAGCAGAGCTTCGCCCTTCACCAACGGGTACAACCCGAATACTTAAACTTGGTCCTCCTATGTTATTTTTATGGTAATTTTTCTGAGAGACGAGCCGTGTGTAACTAACTGCTAGTCTCTCACGTGCGCAACGGTTGCGTATCCGTCGAATTGCTCCCAGGGCGATTTGACCGTCGTACGCGTTGTGTTTTGATGGAATCGTTTTTTTGTCCGTAAAAGTGAAACGCATGAACACATCGTGTACACAACGCATCCAAAAACGTACATATGGAAAGACGCCTTTACTCAGTCCGGCCATACGCCCACTCGCACGCAAAAACATGTTCGAACTGGCGTGACGTTAGATTCTTTGCTCTCAAATGACCTTGCCTTCATGAAAAAAAAACCCCACTGACTTGGCTCATTGCAATGTACGTATATTATACCCTTGATTTTCTGCACATGGCCATGACCACGCCCATATCCCTCGTCTCTCATAAAGAAGTCTTCCAATTTGTTGTTTGTTGATGGGGAAGGGAGGAGTTACATATCTGTTAAGCTGCTGACAAATTTTATGACATTGTTCAAGAGGGTACAACTTTTGAAAAATGGACTTAAAGTTCTGGTAATTAAGTTCGGTTAACCTCAGTTGGAACTTTCTGGCACCGCTGATTCCATATTTCCCGGGGAGGGGGCGTGCCCTGGAACACCCCATAGCAAGGAAAAGGCCAACTTTGGTCAAAAAGTCTCCTGGCTGGTATAGATTTAACTCGTCTTTTCAAACAACGACCTCAGATTTTTGCCACGGGGCTGCTTCTGGTCTGTGTGCTGGCCATCACGGACAAGAGGAACGACGGGGCACCCAGCGGTATGGCAGCCATCATGGTTGGTCTGAGCGTGCTTGGAATCGGTGTGAGCTTCGGTTTCAACTGCGGCTACGCCATCAATCCAGCGCGAGACTTCCCGCCGAGACTCTTCACCTACTGCGCTGGTTGGGGCGTTGATGTTTGGGTGTAAGTCCTGAGAACTAACAAGGAAGTTTCCTTGCAATATTTGCCGTAAGGAAGGGATTGGAATTCCATAATATTCTTGGATTTAACTTATGGGCGTTTATCATTGTAACACCTTGCGACAGCGTTTGCTCGTTCCCACCAGACCCATGGGGCATCAGGATGGGCTATTTTTTTCTGGCTGCATAGCGTAATTTCTTTGAGCTCTTTTTCGATAAAGTCTGGCTGAACAATAAGCGAGTTGACTCCCTTGCAGTGGCGGCGCAAGCCCTCGGTGGCTGTGGGTGCAAGTGTGGGGCAAGGCAGAATCGTGTGGGTGCAAATGAATCTTCATTTTGCTGGGTTATGATGCAGAGTCGTAAACCGAAAAGGTCGATCGTCCTGTCGTAATATTCGACAAAATGTTTTGTGGGTGCAACCGTGGGTGCAAGCGGCTTTTCATGAGTGGGCGCATTTGCACCTACATGATACTACGTAGCGCCGCCACTGCTCCCTTGTATGGGGGATACGCGAGTTGAATAGACGTGAAGATCATAGATTTCTCGTTTATTTTGACCACCATTTTGTATTGGTGGTCAAAATTTGCAGAATGTCCAGTGTTGGTTTGCAGCAACTTTGCCTCAAAATGCATATTCCAATTCATCGGTGTTAAAACGACAGCAACATTCTGCTAGCATTTGGTAGAAGTATTTAAAATATTTAGATAAAAGTTTTCACACTTTATGAATTGTTCGTTTTTTTATACTCACGGCCAACTAAAGTTTTGCCAACCATGGTAAAAACAAAACCTGTACAAGTGACGTAGGCAAAAGAGAGGTGTTTAGATGTGCATTTATACTGGGCAGAAAACAGCCCACAATGTCTTGCAACATCAGCATTTCCTTCCCGAAATTTTGTGAAAGGGATTCGCTCAACTCAGCGCCCGTAAGGTCGCTTGGGCCAGCCAAGCGGTTGCAGTGATTACTATAGTTGTCTCCGCTAAATCCAATTATTTTTTAATACTTTGGCTGTTATTCTCATCTGGGTTACAGCCCCAACGGAATGCATTGGTGGTGGGTGCCGATCGTTGGGCCCTGCATTGGAGCGGTACTGGGCGCCCTGTTGTACATTCTCTGTGTGGAGGCCCATCATACCCCGGAAGACGAATTGCCAATCACCGAAGGGGATGCATATGGTAATTAACAAAGGGATCATAGTTGATATTGCAATAAAGCCTTTTTTGCAGTCAAAACCAGCGTACTGTCTAATCCCCATGTTTCAGTGTTGTCAGGGCTTTGCCAGCGGGCTTTATGCAACGTTGTCTTTGACACGAGGTCTGGAGGGGTTTCAGAACATAACCGTCCAACCTTGAAAGGATGGAGCTGTGGTATGGAAACACATGGCCAAAAGTCACAGAGCACAAGCCTTAACACAAAGCAGAACTAGACCGACATTACGCCCCACCGCCAGCTTTGGGCATGGTTGGGCATGTACACGCTGGGGGCAAATCCCAAGAGCAAGAGATAGTTTTGATGCATATGCTTTTTACCGAGGGGGAAGGAAGGAGCAGCTGCTTGCCGGGGGGGGGAGGGGGGTTTAGGCGGCGCCACCTTAGGCCCCAGCTAGCAAATGGCCTGCCGACATTTGAGAAATAGACAAAATTTCCCTTACAGATTATGTCACTCAGGTCCGCAATTTTGCAACAAGTCAAACCACAGTGCCCAGATGTTACTTCAGTCGTATAACTAATTATTACTCAACAAACACATGCAACTGTTTAATTTCATTATGTTGTCTTTGCTTATCAAATTAACGTCGTTTTATGGTCTGTTTCCTTGCAATTGTAGCTGTTTCTGAAGATGTTGTGATGAAACGCCGAGAGGAAGACGACTCTCTCTAGAGTGTCTTACACAACTTTACCCTCCAGGACTTGAAGACAATTAAAAATAGTTTGCTTTGGCTTAAGCAGTTTCTTCTTCGAAAGCCGGAACTTCATATATATAAAATTATACCTTTTTCAACAATTTGCAAATAAAGCTGAAAAATGCTGCCATCACTGCCTGGCTTTTATTTAAGTAAACTGATGCCTAAGTCACAGATCGGTACCGACCTCATGCAAACAGATTTAAACTTCGGGAAGTTTAGCAACACAAATCTGTAAATAGTAGTATTATTAAAAGAACAGTCATACTGCAGCTACTCTCACGCATGTCTCCAACAATTCACCTTTTACCTGACACGAAGTATGTTATTTAGGTAGAGTAGCATGATTGAACTTTCTTAAGTAAACTTTTTTTAAAAAACAAATGTAAGGTACGCCAGGTAACAAACAGTAAGATGGGTAGTTAGATTCTTTGATGGCTACAATTTATATGTATTAATGTAGGTTTTAAGTGACAAAACATGACCACACTTGTGTACCTTACAAAAAATTGAAGGTTATCTTTTAGCGCTGTGCACAAAAACAAATTAATCATAACATTCCTGGAAAAGTACGGGTGCATATTTATAAGAAATTATTCCAGCCCAGAGGTCTTTATAAAAAAATCTTACTGGTTATCAATGACGTTTCCAACAACGGACATTCCAGTTAGCCCCGCCCCCTGCGTGCTTCTCTGTCGCAGATTGGTTGGAAGACCACGATGGATGGGGTTTAATGGTTCAGTTCTTTATCAGGAAATTTATACGTTGATAAATTGGCTAATGATTCAGTCTAGGAAGAACTTAATCTTGGTCCGACATCACCAACCCTGTTCGCTAAGATCTCCTTCGACACGGAGAAGACAATTATTCACCAACCATTAATTTCGGGTTCATTTCATTGCTCAAGTTATTAGCATGTCCCTTCCAATGTTGATTTAAGAAGTCGGAATTCCTGTAGTACTGAGACCGTGGACAGTAGGGTATTAAAGGCCTACTGAATTTATTTCAGATATCGAAATTACTTCGATTGAAATAAAAGTTCTGGACCTTGAAACGTCCAGTATGTTCAAAAAGCTGAAAAGGCATTTTTATGATCGACTAGCGGAGTGAGAAATCATTCTCAAGGATATCTTAAGGATTATCCATAACTTCAGTAATGTATGCTTAACCGTATACAAGGAAATCGTACAATATTACGTACTGGGGGCCGTGAATGCTTTGAAGAAGGGTTGGAAATTTCATTTCAAGCTTAAATTTTTAAAAAGTTAATCAATGAACGGATTTTGGCTTAAACCATTTTTAAAAAATCATGTTAGTGGTCAGAGTCCCCCCAAAAGGCATGTGGTACAATTAAGAAGTGTCACTAAAATTTACACACCACGTTGCTTATGCGCTGACACTTTCCTCAGCTAAAAAAAACGCACTGTCTTATACTACTACTTTAACAGTGCCTTCATAAAAAGATGGTGTCTAGCCCCCCCGCCCCTATTTTACGGAATTGGGTGGCCTGTTTTTCCGGTTCGTATAACTTCATAAGAGTGACATCGATTCATACAACCACCACATAAAGTTACATGAAACTATGGAATCGGAAGTCAACCTGGAAGTGTTCATCAAAGGGAGTTTGTATAATCAGTAGTAGGGTGCGTTCTCGTGTACGATAAAGTCACTTGATGAGCCCGATTACCTTTCACATCAAGACCTGGCTCCGCCACTGAAAAAACAAAACCCATTCGGAACTGTAAAGTGGAGCATAAGTGAAACTTGAAAGTAAATTGTTTCCTAAGATTACTTTGAAGTTTTTCGGTTTGATCATCAAGTCCTTGAATTATTTTTAAACATTGATTCGGGCATACCTCGCCCGGGGTGAAGCGCTATAAACGACCATTTTGTTGCTCTAAAACTAAACGTTATGCCTCTATCAGCTGATTCTGTGTAAAACGACAAAGCTTGAACTTCACATTTTTCCAACTTCCCTTTGCCCCGATTGGCCCCAAGCGGCGCCTTCATCTGGAAAACGCCCCCAAGAGGGGCCAATTAAGGCATGTACGCTGTGTGCAGGGTCAGAGGTGTTTATACTGACATTAGTAAGTGGCACCCGTACTTTGCCAAGTGTGCGTATGTGTTTATAGCAATTTTACCGGCATTGTATTTACAGCGCTGGATATATATATATATAGAATAACGCCAAATCGGGACCCCTGTCAAAACTAAGGTAAGATTCATGCAATCAGAATGAAAGATTGTTTCTCTCACTAAGTATTAGGCCTTGCTAGACGAATGTTTGTAAATTTATGCAGCGCACTGACCACGACTAGGCATAGTGATCATAGCGCTAGCTGCCAGATTCTCGCTGGGCAAGCACGACAAGAATTCACACTGGCGTTTGGTGATGTGGATAAATGCTTTTTATACCTGTACGCACGCCACAGTGCCATTGAGGGGGAAGGATGTCTGTTTATTTTTATAGAGAGTTACACAGAGCAGGGTTCGACGTCTCTTGCCCCTTTTATTGAAGTGAATGCATCCATACTGACTACCGTGTACATGTACACCTGCAGTGAATGCACAGAACGCACAGCACATGGTAATCGGCCCCGCAGCTGTCACAAAGCGAAACACACGCCAGTAAGCCATGCGAAGCCAACGTATTGTGTTGTTTCTATTGAAGGCATCGCCATCATGTTTAAGTTGTGAATTTTATTCATTTGTTTGCATCGACTTTGACTCGATGTCGTGTTCAGGCCTAGTAAACTGCCCACCCATTTTGTGACGTGGTTTCCTATTCTTCGAGGTAAAGTGCGTAGTACTGCTTCTATGATCACAGCAGCTTTTGAGCAACAGAATGAACCGACGAGTAGATTGACTCATCCGATGTTGAGGGGTTGGATGGGGAATACTTTATGTGCATGTACAGTATATTACGGTAGATTCCTCGATAGGAAATGTGCATCTAATTAAAAAAAATGAATCGAATACGATAAGTTTTGCTGGTATAATGTAAGTCGGTACATTGAGCACCGTGTAGTGGTAATCCGCTAAGGGAAAAATGAGCAGAATTTTTCTTTCCACAGCATTTCAATTTCATTATCATTCTTAAGCTTGGAGCTGCGCTTGTATAATCTTCCACCCTACGTGTAATCCAATAAAAGCACTCTTCCCCAATGACTCGGTGAGATGGGCAGCGCATTAAGATATGCTCGAAATGCGACCACGCACTAATTCGAATAACGTTTGCAGACACGAAAATCTTTTTCTCTGCGCTCCCAATCCAAACGCAGTGCTATTGTGAGCTCCAGTACAGGGGAAATTGTGTACACGAGATTAGTTCATGTTTAAATGTCTGCCAAATATGCCCAATTGGTGTTAATGGTGGCTAGTTAAAACAAGTTACAGTTGTTTGGACTGCTCAGCAGGGGGATGAAGTGAAAGACTATTCAAACTTACGTACAGTGTATTGCTTGGTTTTTGTCTAAAGGAGCGCTTTCCATGCACTTTGTCTTCAGGGTTAATACTTTTTGACAAATGGCTTTTATGTAGCTCCCTCATTTTGCCTATCGGCAGCCAACGATTGCAGAAAACCACCCATTGGTTAGTTTTCGATTTTACCTGAAGTTTTTTCAAAATGCACACTTGTCTCATTAAGTTTAAATAGAGGGATTTCACATTAGCGCCGCCTGCGCATATCTGCATCAAAACCGAGGCTCTCTGTGTTGAACTTAGTCGCGCCCGCCTGCGAAATCCACACAGTACATGGAGTATCCGGTTCGTAAAAGTGACGCCACTCCAGGTAGTGAACCACGCCCACTGCACAAGATACACGACCATCGCAGGTATACGTTAGTTGGCGGTCAATTGTCGTTATTTTTTCTTTTAATTTTACGTGTCGAGTCATCCTGAAAGACTCTTCCTCAAAATTTTGCAGCCTGAAAAGTCTGAATTTAACATACCTTTATGTATTTTGTGTCTTAACTCCTTTCTTTCAATCGTCTGATCGTATTAAGAATCGAAGCAGACACATACAGCCTCGTTTTCAACGCGGAAGTGCGCAGATCGACGCTAAAAGCGTCGTATTGGGATCCCTCTATAGGGTTGTATTTTCATTTAGTATGTAATAATGTAATACGTTGAGTTTCACTTGGTGTTTTGATAATTGCATTGCATTTTCAACTCCATGAATTATTCAGCTACTTTTGTACGGAGGTCTGGCCATAGTTTTAACAGCCACTCGTTGTAAAAACACGACTGTGACGTAAAATCTGCAGACCCTATTCCGTCAATCTTTTATTATCGCTCAGAATATAGCGGCCAGTGTACATGTAGAAAGGGTACACGGCGCCGCGGCAGAAGATCATCGAACCCCGACAGGCCCGCCTTCCCCGTCTCTTGTCAGTGGTTCGCTGTCACGGTCTGCACTGGACACCCAACCGGGTCACTCGGAGCCGTCATGCCAGTCTGCGATTCGATACGTAGGCATTTAGCCATTAAAAGTAACTTGGCACGTGGAATTCTCGCTGAGATGGCCGGAACCTTCATACTTGTTGTAAGTAGACGGTAGATGTTTATTAAACTAGGAATGCAAATGCACGACACCAGTGCGCATATATCTATCTTCATTTCCCCCATTTAAAAACCGTGAACAACTAGCCGTGACTGTATGTCGACACGATTTCGTAGCACGTATTGCTTGTTTCATATAGCTGCTCTGTGCTCCACTTTGATGCACTGTGCACATGGTCTTCACAATGTTCCCCGGGCCTTCAGCATCCTTTTTGCAAACAATTTTAAGGATGTAGTCAAGTCCTTATGAATTCTCACACACAAGTCCATCTCAATTACAAGTCACCAACTCTCAAGTCACAAACAGTGGCGCAACGAAGACATTTTCTTTTCTCTGGGGTCAACTTGCCGACTTGTTAAACATGTTTTCCAACCTCGTGTCTTGTAAAATTCACAAAGTGATCCTTGTATTTTCATGCTTCAGGGGAAATACTGACGGTCAACGTATAGGCCTATCTTTTATGTACTAATTGTGGATTCATTTGCCGACCGAAACTCTATTTACCGACTGGAATTAATTATTGGGGGTCGCCGCCCCCACACCCTTGCAATTGGCTACGCCCTTGGTCATAAGCTGTCCGAGTTCAATTTGTGTTACCTCCGATTTTACTTTCAATTTCACGAGTGACGGGGGCGTGTGATTGCCGTCACGAAAACCAGTTATCCCGTAGAGTCTTCCTGTAAACGAAAATCTTGCATAGGTATCCCAGCCTCGTCTCCTCACTGAATGCAGCAGCAAAAATTCCACTCAGTGTTCCACATCACTAATTGCTCTTCTTACGGTGTCACAGTTATTCGTGGATGGCGGATTAGCCCAAGCCGCAGTGAGCGGCTACACATCCGGCACACGTGTCTCCACCGCGCTGACCTCAGGCATGGGCGTGGCATTTGGGATCTACACTGGTGTAGGGGTGTCAGGTGGGTGCACTCTTCGCACGAGTATATATAGGCCGTGGTCGGATGTGACACGGGGACTAACATATAAAAGGCAGACTGACGAACAGAAGACCATCATGTAGTTGTAATCGATACAAAAAGCTGAATTCGAGTGAGCTCAAGATTTTGTTGTTGGCCTAAACATCATAAGAGGCTCCAGCAGTAGCTGTTAGGTGAAAGGTGGAGATGTACACTTTTTTATTCCCATGTATTCGAAGACTGAAGGAGCACAAAAGGACCAAAAAAGTGGTGAAGTCGAATAGAAAGGAAACTGTTGGGTACGTGTCGAGCAAATTCTGTTCAAAATTGTTATTATGTGACTTCACGATTTCACATGTTAATAATAGTGAATGGCGTTAAAATGAACTTCTGAGCTGTAGTTATTTGCAAAAAATTTAAAACCGCCTGTGGTTTTTATTGGTATTTCTGTCACTGGGTCTGCATTGCATTGTCTCATTGAGTGATTATTTAACATATTTTCAAGTGGTGCATAACGTCAGTGTAGTGCTATATACCCATTGGAATGACTTTTTTTTGCAAAGGCAAGTCTTGTACGACATTTTGCCTTCAAGGCAGCATGGGTAAAAAGCCGGTCTAAGTAATCAGAAATAAATGAGGGCACATTAAATATTAGACTGTTAACATTTCAAAGCATGGAAATGTAGTTAAATAGATACTCAGGTTACACATTAAAAGTAAACATAGTAAACATAAGTTGCCGTGATTGATTGGTTCAAGTTCGGTTTTTCCTCAGGTTAGTACATTTTGTATGGGTGGTCCTAAACTGTTATAAATGACTGTAAGCTTGTAAACATTGCAATTCTGAAGGAAAGACATTGCCCTTGATAGACGGCAGTTTGTTCAGCCCCGTTTGCTCGCGATAACTTTTCACACCAGTGTTTTAGTGCGGGCTATTTCTGTCCCCATTAAATATGTAAAAACTTTATAGTATTTCAGGGTATACTAGTGATTATGATTACGATTGAGTCCGAGTCTTTGTAGAAAAAAGTACACCGACAATGGCCATTTATTAGAAAGAACATGTAAGTCTTTTCTTAAATATTTGTATCCTTCTCTAAAACCCGTCATTTTTGTGCTAAAACACACGTGTTCCATCTTAAAGTAACTGACCAACGTCTTCCAAGTATATTTGCCAACTCGGAAAAGATCTCGACTGCACCACTGTTTCGTCCATCTTACTACTCGGCCACTGAGCTCAGGCTCGCTGAGAATCAAATAAAATATTAAAAAATTAACTTGTGTGCAGCTTAACTGGAGTCTTTTCATACAATGGGTTTGCAGGAGGCCACGTGAATCCATCAATTACTGTGGGCCTGGCATCGGTTGGCAAGTTTGCGTGGCGACGGGCCCCACTCTGGATAGCAGCTCAATTCATCGGCGCATTCGTCGCAGCATATGTGGTGTATGGGATATACTACCGTAAGTGTGTGGGGCTTCTTAAGGGTTATATTTCGATATGTAGTGAACAGTAAAGAACATTCAGCCATCGACCTTCTGTAAGTGTGTGGGGCTTCTTAAGGGTTATATTTCGATATGTAGGGAACAGTAAAGAACATTCAGCCATCGACCTTCTGTAAGTGTGTGGGGCTTCTTAAGGGTTATATTTCGATATGTAGTGAACAGTAAAAAACATTCAGCCATCGACCTTCTGTAAGTGTGTGGGGCTTCTTAAGGGTTATATTTCGATATGTAGGGAACAGTAAAGAACATTCAGCCATCGACCTTCTGTAAGTGTGTGGGGCTTCTTAAGGGTTATATTTCGATATGTAGTGAACAGTAAAGAACATTCAGCCATCGACCTTCTGTAAGTGTGTGGGGCTTCTTAAGGGTTATATTTCGATATGTAGTGAACAGTAAAGAACATTCAGCAATCGACATTCTGCAGTGGTGGATCTACAAAGGAAGGCTTGCATGAGAGCTGAAGCCCCACTACCCTCAAGACAATTCCAAATCTACGTCATTAGGCTATACTGTTCACACGGTTGCGACAGCCAATACAGTTGCATGCATCAGGACCAGCCACCGGTGCACCAAACTGTGTTAATTAATTTGAATCCAAGACAGGTACCCGGACATTTGTCGGCTTTTGGGGCAGTTTTACAGAAGTCTTTGAGCATGCTGAATCTTTAACATGGACCCATTCAACGAACCTGTCAAAAAAATCGTGCAACACTTCTGAGATGCAGGCTAGAAAATTTGAAACACCTTAAAAAAAAGTGAATAATGTTGTGGTGTCGAGAAAAGAAGTTGAGAAAGTTGAAAGAAAAACCCTCCAGGCCCCCACTGTATGTCGTGAGCTTGAATCAGTGACTTGCGCAGTCTTTGGTTTGTATCATATGACCATCCAGGGTAAAAGGGTGGAGACTAAGAAAACTCTGAAGACCGTTTGAATCTGATTCCACAGGCACAGACTCTGCAGTGTATAAAAACTGATCTATGAATACAGGCCAACGTTTGGTACTACAGTTTTGCTTTCTACCTTAATTGTCTTGGGTTTTATAGCTGGGCTGGATCATTTTGACAACGGGAACCGGACAGTTTTTGGACCTACTGGGACAGGAGGGATCTTCTGCACCTATCCGCAGCCATACTTTGGGCTCTGGGTAGGTCTCGCTGAACAGGCAAGTGTCACGTTATACTTCGCGTTAACTGGCTCACTTTTTGTTTTAATAAAAAAGAAGGGGGGGAACAGCCTGCGGTGTTTTCGTGAATTTGCTCTTGAACTGTAGAAAGCGGACCCATTGTTTGTAATTGACCGTACTGTTTGTTAACATAAAAATGACCCATTAAAAGTGCTTACACAAATCACGGGGATAGCAGACCTGCCAACCTCGCCCTTCTCCTTCCTGAGGGAGGTCAGGCATCGCCACACTATAGTTCATTCAAAATTTCTGATATATTGTGTGGTAATGCCTGACCTCCTGAAGGAATACGGCATGTTGGCAGGTCTGGGATAGATTTCATTTCTTGTACATGTGAAAAACCTTTCAAAAATAAGACCACGCACGACAACTCATGAACTTACCCAGACGAGGTTTTTCACTGTTTCAAATTTGAACTTTTGAATTGAGCATTGCAAGATGTTAATCATCAATAGATTATTAACACCGGTCTCTTGCTGCACTGCACCCTGATGTTTTTCGACGAGCGAAATGGTAAACCGACTAAAGGGATGGAGCCGTTCTTTGTGGGTCTGTCCGTGGCAGTTATCATTCTGGCATGGGGACACAACGCTGGAGCGCCCATGAATCCAGCCAGGGACTTGGCCGGTCGGTTGCTGTCCTGGCAGGTCGGATATGGAGCTGATGTGTGGCAGTAAGTTTATGTGTTTGTCCTTGGTTTTTAACAACTCCTTGTCATTATTTTTGGCAGTTATTTCAAGTGTGCTGCTATCAGACATGAACGACCATAGGAATATTCCAGAGATCGCTTTCACGGAATTCTCACAGCCGATCGGATGATCTACCGCTGTTAACAAACAAGGCTTGGAGCGGGCCTCGTATTACGGTATTACCTGATTGAGAACGCGTTGAGGTGAGCTTTTGTCCCCAAAATATACTTCACGGCTACAGATTTGGGCAGTTAATATAATAGCCTTTCAAAATTGATCTTTTCCAGCAAGAAAGAACTTAAAAAAGAAACAATAAAGAGAAAATAACCTCTGTGATTTAAACTAACCACATCCACAACATGTTAATCCTTTCCCTTCCCCACAACTGTGCGAAAGCCCGCTCAACCAATCTTCTTGTGTCTACAGTCTCAATTGTGGACAAAGCTGTTGCTTCACTCGGATAATACCGTAATATATTTTGGGTCCGTTCTATATGGGCTATTCTCTGTGAGAAGCCTCGCTTGTTAACATGCAGCGGTGATAGTGTGATCAGGTGCACGGCCGAGGCCCTTCCTCCGCATGCTCAACTTGTTTCCAGTCTCCTGTTGTATGCATACCTTCGTACATCTTTGTTGCACCTCCATTGATGCAGCCCAACTTGTTGTGTTGTTTCTTTGTCAGAACTGTACTTGAGGAAAATAAAATTTCAGCATTGTTCGAGGCCTCGACCTGGAGGCCGATTTTTTAAAGCCTTCGCTTCGCTAAGTAATGACTTGGTCTTAGCCTCGGCACCGTTTTGACTTGAAGAAAGAGTGGAGGCTGGTTCCGGGCCTCCCGTTTTGTTTCAGTTTTCCCAGCTTTTATCTTTCCTCAAACGCGTCCTGCCAACGGTGATATATTAGAGAAACTCACCTTCGATCGTGTAAGGTTATGCTACACATGCATGTGTGTAATACACGTAACTGACTTTGGTCTCGGCCTTGGCCACTCTAGCCTTGAATGGCAGAGACTCGATCAGTCTTGGCCTTGGAGACCTCAGACTCAGCCTTGGAGGTCGTGGACTCGACTCCAACTCTGGTGTTCGGAAGGAGGTTATTAGTTTCCCCGATGTCGGTCAATGAAGTCAGCTGCCTACACTCTAGAGAAAACTCTCAAAGACTGATATACTAGGCCTATTACATGAATTTCATCGTCAGTGGATGTGATATAATAAACATGAAACAGTGACCTAAAGGCCAAAGCTCACTATTACCTGAATTTCATCGCTAATGGAAGTGACGCCATGCATAGCAAACACAAACAGTGACCTTAAAGCCAAAGCTCGCTGTCACCTGAATTTAATCGGGACTGGAGGGTTGACAACAAACACATAAAACACTAAACTCCGTATAAAATGCCAAACCCTACTCTTTCAGGCCTCATGGAATGCACTGGTGGTGGGTGCCAACCTTTGTCCCGCTACTAGGGGGGCTGTGCGGGGCCAACTTTTACTTCTTATTCGTGGAAATGCACCACCCAAAGAATGTCGGCGAAAGTTCTGCCAACGAGGGGACACCTTTAGAAGAGACAGGTGCTTGATAGCTGAAATATCCTGAAAACAGGTACCTAATTAGCAAAATCTTTCAGAAAACACGAGATTCTACAATTATGTAGTCACTTCTCAACGAAGAAAGGAGACCCTCCCCCCCAAAAAGGGATAAACTGATTTGCATCCCGACTCTCAAACGAAGACACTCTATAAGGTAGAAATACTGAAGTTGTATTTAAATATGCCCCTTGGTAGGAAATAACAATGGTGTCTGCTGCTACCTTGTAATGCAATTCAGTAGAAGCTGCATGTATTTAATTTCGTCCTTGAAAGGCTACAGGCGTAAATTATCTATGCATTAGTATACCAAGTTCTTCCAATTTAGAGGTTCATGTTACACAAACACTGACAGCTTAAAGTGATGCAGTAAACTAGCCGCTTGAAGTGATCCTTAGAAAATACTATCACCTAAGGCGAAGCTGAGGGTAAATATAATGTTCCATGGATACAGGCAACCTACACCACAAGATAAGTACATGTAGTCATATTTGTTTTATAAAACGTCTCCCACAGATTCTACTGAATTTAAGTGATAACTGATTAATTTGATCTAAAAACAGATGAAAGGAACATTTTGAATAAGAAATTTGTTGAAAATTTACAGGCACTTTTCCAAACTACCTCTTTACGAAAAGCTTGAATCCAGCTCCGTACAGCTAGCACTTTGGAGGCGCGTATCTAGCGCACACATTTTGCGCATGCCTGTGATATGGTGGTAATGCGCCAAGTTGCACGCGTACAAAACGCCAAAGCCACTGGTTACGCTTGCCCTCGTCATACAGTCCTTCAATTCAAAAGAAATTCTTTTCGATTTAGGTTTCTGGAAATGATACCAATATTTCTAATGACAGGAAATTGTTCTGCTGTTCTCTTGAACACAAACACAAATTGGACTTTTGAATTCACCAATCACTTAATAAAGGCAAAAATTGGGTTTAGTTCGAATGGTTTTGTTTTATTAGATAACTATTAATGTGGCCATCAATTCAACTCTGTAACTTCTTGTACCTCGTCAGGGCTGCAGTTAAATATAATCAACACAGTTAATGCCATTGTGTAAGCAGTATCAAGTGTATTTACAAATTATAATTTATAGTGATGAGAATCGCGCAAAGAAGTGCAATAACTTGCCAATATTTTAACAATTATAGCGATGTATGTGGGATGTATATTTATTCATGAGTGGAGTGTTTATATACATCAAAGTGTTTGGTAATTTCTTGGATAAGACAGCAATTAAGAAAATTAGCACAAAAAAGAGAGGATGAATCAGGAATAGACATCATCAGTAGACAGCATTACCAACAAGGAGTATTGTTATGAACTCAGGTAAATTCTATCGTGCTTGTCTTAGGTGTTCATGCAATACCCTTAATTATAAACGTGCGGGTTTTAGCACATTTATCCTGTTAATGTGTATTTTCCTAAAGAATTCGAGTGCTGCGTGTACATACCTATAGCCTAATGATTGACAACCTTGCTAAATGTAGAATTTAAATGTAAATAAATGTGTGAGCAATATGGGTGACGAATTGACATGTATCCGTTTCTCCAAGTATTCCTCTTTTTTCAGAACTTCCAAGGTCCGGCATGAAGGCTTGGCCCTTCAGTCCTGTTTGAAGGAATAAGGAAGACTGCTGGTTCGGGCCGGTGAATAAGACTTTACCGAAATGCGAGGACAGAATACGATGACAAGTCGTGGGAAGATGAAAATTCCGCTTTGTACAGGTCACAGACCCTTCCATGTTTGGTCAGTGTCCTTGTGTATGCAATACTGCGACGCGCTCTACATAGACCGGATCTAATGTGGAAACGTGCCAGCCTTTAAAATAATACTAAGCCGATGAGCTTTCATTTTGTTGATCATAAAGAAACCTCTCTGGCCTTTTTTTTGGTTTCACAGCGTAAGTTAGGTATTAATAAAGTTTCATCGAGTGATATTATCAAACGAGGAGGAAGCTTGAGAAACCGCGGGAGACTCCAACTCCAGCTTGTTCAATCATGTGATTTTCTTCCTCGGATATTTAAACTTATCTGACAATAAAATTAAGAGGACCAAACAACTGAAATATATCCAAAACAAGTAACATTAAAATCTTAGGGGTGACTTTTTTAGACTTTCAAATTTAAAAGTAGGTTAGGTTCTGGATTTGGGGAGTCTCGAATTCACAGAGTGGTCATTTAAGAGTGGTTGACAATTTTATTTTGAAAGTGGCATTTTTTCACGCCTAACGAAAAGAAAAAGGTTGCCGTGCTTCTTCAAGGGAATCCTCAGGAATTACCAATTGCATCGAAAAATAAAAAAGATGAAAGCTGTGGTACTGTGCCATAAATTGAAATCAATGAATGATTACCTTGAAATGTAATCTTACCTCTCTTCAAAATGATACCACATTCAAGACAAAACCGGTTTGAGGTGGAACTGGTTACAGAGTCATCCCTGTATTAATTGAATGCAATCTTGTCTCAAGTTGTCTCAAAAACCATCACAGGGAACTACATGTACGTGCATGCAAGTTTTGACGGCGTTAAAACTGAAGAACTCCAACGCGTATCGTGAGTGGGTATCACAGCCAAGACATAGTTTCATAGTGCAGTACCAACAACTCAGACACGCCAAAAACTTATCCACAATATCATGGAAGACCAAATATCAAAATAGTCCCATTACATAGTTTACATTACATTACATAGTTTGTCAGTCTTTACAGCAATTTCTTTGTATGCCTTTAGAAAATGTACTGTTGCCGTCGCCCTCTTTGTCGACTCCCTTTGGGTCTAGTAATCCCAGAAGATGGCGCACTGTTTCTCGGCTTTGTTTTTCATTGTTTTCATTCCTGAAAACACAAGGTTCCTGTCATAACAAGGTAATATGCAAAGTCAAAAGGACCTTTTATCAACGAGGTCCGACTGTATTAACATGACACATGACCAGTCCACAACAATTAAATGACTTTATCCAAGCCCCGGTATTACAAACAAGATACAGACGCACAAGTATGACATTCATTTTAGATATAGGTGAATTGAACACCAATTTTCATCAACTATTTCTTGTCTCATCTTAAAATATCAGCTTCAAAGTTCTGCCAGGTTCCTGGGCAACATCCTGGCTAATCAAAATCTCAAACCTGGACCCTTGTTATGAGATGAGTCAGCTTTTCTACCACCAGTCTCTCTTGGCTGAGTTTCCTCATCACTTAGAGTCGCCTGTCCTCATTTTCGGAAGTCCTATCCCACAAGCCTCTCAAGTCTTATCCCAAACACAGAGAGTGACTCCAGCCACCACAAGTGCCATTCCAACGTAGGTTTCTGCAAAGAAACCACTGAGAATTTGTTCACGTCTGTCTGATTAATTCCATTTACCATCATCCTCATCCTCGTCATCACCCTTATCATTTTCCTGTCCAGTACATAAACCCCATCCGGAGAGTATGCGTCCGCATTAATGCAGACAAACAAATGCAGATGCTACTCAAGGCCTGGTGTCCACTGTTCCAATACTTCAACAATTCGGCCCTACTTTAGGGAAACACAAACACATCACTTTTTCTAAATCTTAATCTAAAGTAGTAAAATTAGAAAACGCACAACAGAGCTCATTCAAGAGCCAGGTTGCTTCAAACCAGCAGTCTTGTTATTACCTTTCCCATCAATATCTTCACCCAGCATCTTTCCCGTTAGCGTGGTGAAGATGAATGTTAGTGCATTGGTGATAGGTACAGCTAATGAAAGCTCTGAATATATAAACAAACAAAAATACATGTAAAACATTTCACTCACTGAGGGAATCCTGAGGCAAAATGCAGGAAAAAAGGCTTTACTGGTGTGTAACCATTATAGTTCAGGGCCTTTAAGTGGAGCAGCTCTTTCTCAAGAATTTACCAATACGGGCAATTCATATTAGTGTGCCTCCAAGAGTTTGCGATGCGTTGGCCAATCACAATGCACAAAATCTGTCGACCTTTTCCAAAAGCGAACTGGGTTGAGAGATTTCACACATTGTGATTGGTCAACACGTTGCAAACTCTTGGAGGCGCACTATTGTGAAATGCCCATATTGGGACATTATGGTCAACTGGTTGATGGTAACCGAAAAGGTATACATATATATATATAAACCTATCAAAGTCTTTGATCCAACAATGTCCATGATTGGCTGATGGATAAGCCAAAACCAACTGCTTGAATTTAGCTCTACCTCCATTTTGTGATCATAGGAAATTTCATTTCAATTATAAGACAAACAAGTGTTACCGTTTCTGCAATGTAGTTGATGTAAACTGACCGAAAATGATATTTTCTAACTGGAATTAAACTGTAATTGTTATGGGTAACTAGAAAGCCGATGGGGGCAGGTACTTGATTTGGAGTTTAACCACCCCCCTCAAAAAATTTTTTACCAACCTGCTGAAGCTAGCGTTAGATAGAAAAGAACTGATCCACTTTGATTTACAAGGAATGGCAGGATGTACTGAAATAAAGACAACACAACAGAATTTTAAAATGAAGCTGGAAATTAAGAAAAGTGTGTCCGTGCCAGAGCCACATTTTGTACATTGCTATCCAACTATTGCCAAAATAATGATTACTCTTCTCTTTCTCATGCAATTTGAAGCAGAATACCTGAAAAGTGGCCTAACACCCCTTTGAAAAGTTGCATTGAATCCATCCTGTTAAAGTGAGGGCAATGACGGGTTGCACCAACACTACAGACGCTACTAAAACTATCACTAATGCATCTGAAAAAGATAGTAATGGTTGATTTGATGCAGTTTGAAGTACATGTAATTGCTTTCACCTTCCAGTTCAAAATCAGAAACTTCAGCTCTGCCAAAAACTGTGCCACCCTGCCGCCCCTCTGGACTCGCTGGATGCCCTCCCCGCCTCTCTTCATGAGCGGATTGGTTGCTCCCCAGAGGAGCGCAACCATGATCAGCGACAGGGACTGCCATAGTACGCTTATATCGGCCATGTTACGGGGAATCTCTGTGACATGAATAGCCAAGTGATTTAAAATGCCAGAATCATGTCATCAGGCTAGGACATGGCTGTAGACATATGGGGTGGGAGGAGGCAGAGAGGATCTTGGAATACCTCCTAACAAGTATGGGGGGGGGAATTAAGCTTTTGAGAAGAGTGCACCTTTCACACTTACTAGGCTGTATGAAAGAACATCAAATCCTGACTCTGACTGACTAGTAATATCAACTCAATTCTGGAAGTAATACTAGACAGACTGGACATCACTTATCACTTATCTTGCTCAGCCGTGACCAATATATATAGGCCTATAGTACAAGCCATCTAATATGACCCAAGACATCAAATTTAACAGTGAAAATATTAAAGTCTTCACCATGTTCACTAAGGAAACATTTTTTTTTCAGACCAGTCCATAGTAATACTGGGGTTTGTGCAAGTGGTATTAGGCCTACATGTATATGGAATCTTTTCGAAATAATGAATTCCATATAACGAGCAATTACATGTACAGCTAGCTAAGGCCTCAGTTTACTTTCCCGTACATGCCAGGAACAGCCCTAGCTTAAAAAGCATTGCTTTTTCATCCAATCAATGCTTGCAAATTTGGACAATGCTTGACAAGAGTCATGAATGGAAATGTTGGACTGAGGTGGTTCTGATCATGTCCTGATGGTACGGTATTAAATTTAGGCCTACCACAACAGTGGAAATTACCTGCATGTATGTACCTTAGTTGTGTAAGTATCTCAGGCACCGCTGCGCAATTTTCATACTTGTTTCCTTCTGGGTTCCTGGGCTCGAATTAGGAAAAACTTTCATATACGGTACTCCTTAGCGCACAACATGACAATCTATGCGCACGTACCATCAGGGACCTGCGCAAATAAACGTAAACATGTACAGCGGAAAGGTGACTCATGAGGGCGGTCTCTGTGCCAACACGCGTACCAGGTACCCTGGCAAGATGGCAGCCTCCATGTTGAGACGCACATCTTCTCTCATCAAAGCTTCCCGAAATTTGCTCGCTAGCTGCTCCGTAGTGCATGCTAAATACAGTTCTGGCTTGCTCGTGAACAGTGGCAAGTATCCCTTTTTGCAGGAGCTTGGAATTGAAGAGGAAAACGCTGGAGCATTCACTGGAAAATGGGGAGGCAAAGGGGAGGTCAGTCATTCATTGTCAGTGTGCCTATAGCGGCGTAAAGAATGTGTTTCTGTTGTTAGGCCCACATCGGACCCCCCAGTTCTTGGGGTATATTAAACTTAGTAACTGTTGTGTGTAACATGTTAATGTTAGTAATGTTACTGTCGTGCCTGTACGTTAGCATGGTTAGGTTGAGTCCGAGTAACTTGGTTAACAGTGTCAGTTGTTGGACCCTACAAATTGCCTTTTTTAAACATTTGGACATGGTCGAGCGATAGACTACTATTATTAGCAGGGTCCAAGTACCTTGCATAGGCTATTGTTTCCATTAATTCATTTCAATCAAAATAGCTCATACCCCTACAGCCCTAGTAAAAATCCTCCGAATTCACATTGCACACTTCACGTGCGTGCGTGCATCACAGAGTATTTGCATCACACTACATCATGTTTGTATTTGACCCTGTATTTTTGTCATTTTCCCACAGCTCATCACATCTTATAGCCCCATAAATGGAGAGCCTATTGCAACTGTCAGACAGGTCAGTCATTTGTTTTATTCTGGAACATAGATTTGAAGAGCTTTGGCACTCATCTTTGTTCTTCACGAAGGGGCTTCCAACTGAGGTAGTACAGAGTACATGGACTTGTGTACACTGTACATGTCTGATACACTCTCAAAGTTGAGATGTGTGTACATTTCACCATTTGCAGACACAGTCTTGGCCAAACAACATTAAATGCACTATTTTGTTTTCACGTGGTTACTGTACCACCTTTGTAATATCTCCTGTTAATTGAGCAATACGGTCATCCTGTCCATCTATCTTTATGTCCTCTAGTATTATAGATCAGACTACACTGTACAATTCTCATGCTGCTCTGCACGTACGCTGCACATGTACGTGTACAACCAAAACCTGCATTCGTGATCATCTACAATTCAAAATCTCAGAATGTATTAATATTTTGTTGGTGCTAGTCATTCCTTGGTTTTGCATTTGGATGTCTTTCACCGGACATCTCTCTCTTTGTACCCAGGCCAGCCTGGAGGAATATGACGAAAGCGTCAAGAATGCCAAAGAAGCCTGGGATGTATGGGCAGATGTGAGTATATATACATACAGGTATATATGTATCTCGTGGGAAATCCATTGTATTTGTAATTTTTTGCTCGTTCAGATTGGGTCAGGGTAATTTATCAGTTCATCAGTTCCTTTTGGCAGGTATTCCTTAGCTTATACAGTGTTCATCTGGTATAGTTAGTTTGATACACGCTAGCCATGTGGGACGGGATAGGATGCAAGCTGAGAGCATACGCGTAGGTCATAGGGTTTCAGTTTGGAATGTTAGAAGTCTGATGACTCAAAGCAGCGCTGAGTTTTTGGTTTCTTTTTAACAATTGACAAAAATATTCTTTATTCAAACATGGATAAGTAGAAAGTACTTAAAAAACATTATTTTTTTTTTTTAAGGTGCCAGCGCCCATGCGTGGTGAAATTGTGCGTCAGATTGGAGATGCTCTTCGGGTGAAGAAAAATGCAATTGGGCAGTTGGTAAGTGAAAACTCAGTTGGACTTCCAACTGTAGTCTGACGAAATGCTTCAACGTGGACTGGTACTGCGGTACAATTGTGACCCGTCACGACGAAATGAGCGGAAAGTCGCATTCTGCTCTTTCCTATTTTGAAGGTCCAAAATCATATTGAAGTGGAGCTTAATTTGGGGATTTTGTAATATTTGGAAAGACTAACCAGTCTCCTGTTTAATTCCAAATATTTCGCAGGATCGTAGAGTTAAACATGTCATTTTCACAGCAGTTTTGACAAAACATTATGCATGCCTGGTCTGAAATGTTGTCGGGAACAAAGACGCACAGCTGCCAGAATAATGTCATATTGTCACCTTATACTTCTACCCTAAGTGTTCCAGGTACATGCCATTTGGAGAGCTCTTTTTCTGCTGATCTCAAAAATACCAATATCTCAATTTTTGAAAATTCCGACTCTCAGCTCATTTTGCTGGTGACAGGTCACAATTACGAATAACATAGGAAAACAAGCTAATCCAGGTTAATTGAAAATGTAAGGTTACAGTGGAACACTTAGGTCCATGGCCCCCTATGCCCCTTTGTATTCCTGTATTTTACTGAACTAAGATCCGCCACTGAGGAATTTCAGGAAGAGAAACTGTGAGATAATCATTCTTGCTGGTCAAGGGGAGGGTGGGGATCGGTTGAGTGCAGCGCTCCGGTCTTTTTACCGTCAGTCCACTGATGTCATTTTTCTTTTGCTGTATTTGTGTGAGTCAAGAAAGGGTCATCTTTCTGATATCAGTCTTTGTTTGCCATGTTTGCTGGCAGTCCCTTTACTATCATCCAATAGTCTTATCCTCCTGTGTGGGAATATGCCTATTGATTAAGTTATGTGTTTTTAAATTACTAATTGCTTAAAATCTAACCTGAGACTAATCTAAGACTTTTAAGACTTATACAAGTTAGAGTTTAAGCTATAATAATTTTAAAATTGTCATCATTGTAGATTTTGTTTCCTGTTCGTAGTCTTATTGCTTTCACACTAGGACAAGAATTTCATGTCTGTTTTCAACCTACTTTAACTATTAATCAACAATTGAGATTACTGAAAAATCAACTTACGGATCATTTTACACGTGAACTGTCTCATTGGCTGTGGGAAACTGTGAGAACGAGTCTATCAAAGGCTTTTGTTCTGTTGCAGTTGTCGCTGGAGGTGGGCAAGATCGTAGCTGAAGGTGGCGGGGAGATTCAAGAATTTATTGACATCTGCGACTTTGCGGTCGGCCTGTCCAGGATGTTTGCCGGCAGAGTTCTCCCCTCAGAACGTAAGTTTCAAACATTGAAATACGTACAAATGCATGTTTAAAAGAGTATAAATAAATAAAAATAAAAAGCAAAAAAGGATAGAAATTCACTTTTAAGTTCACCACTTTTAAGTTCACCAATTTTAAGTTCACCACTTTTAAGTTCACCACTTTTAAGTTCACCACTTTTAAGTTTGTGACTTCTTGAGAGTTTGTTCTAGAGTTTTCAGGACTCGGGAATAAACTTTAGGATTCAGCGAACTGATGCCTGGTGGGACTTGATCCCACGACCTTTCGATTTGGCAGTCAATCTACTGGGCTATCCAGCCCCGTGTCGGTGGTCTCCCACCTTAGTGTGTTCAGTGGTGCTTGTAAGAAGCCGCAAATCATTGAGTTAACTCATTGTGTTGCCCACATCAACTGCTTGTGGGATAATTGAAGTTTTATGTGTTGTTTTGTTCAACCTGGGTTATTTGAGCTTTGAATGACGAACACTGTTCTACTCGTGGCTTCATGTGAGGGGAGACACTGGAGTTTTGGATTTAGGAAATGGGTCAAAGAGAGAAAACAGAAAACAACACGGACAGTGACATTGGGTAGACAGTACTTTTGAGAATAGAATCCAAAGGCCAATCAGTGTATGGTTCCCTGTGCAGGATTAGAAAACGAGACAAAGTTGGGTAGAAAGAACAGTGTGGTACTCCATCGATCTCCTTTGGAAAGTTGGGAGCCAGATTATTCCACAGTGCATAAATATTTTATGAAATGGAGGTGACGATAAGACCCGAGAGTGTAATCAGGGCAGTGTGACATTTTTTGGGGCCTTACAGGACCTGGCCACGCTCTTCTCGAGCAGTGGAATCCTCGTGGACACACTGGGGTCATCACGGCCTTCAACTTCCCCACTGCAGTGTTTGGTTGGAATGCTGGCATTACCATGGTCTGTGGGAACACTTGCCTCTGGTAAAATGGAGTTTTTTTGCTCTAATTTCAGTTTAGTTGGAATGTGAACAAGTATGTAACCAGTGTAATGGGTCTATGAGTGATTACATAATGCGAACCTTGAAAAAAAGGGGAAAATGGAATTGAAGATAATAAACAACTTTATGCTAACATCCTTTAACCCCTCTGCGCTGGGAAGCGGTAATAGCCGCTGTAAAAATTGAGATCCCTCAGCCCGCTTTTCAGCTATTATTCTCGGCCCACGCTCGAGCGAACACGGTGAAAGAAAGCATACCCTGGCTCTTGTATATATGGTGATTGGCCTTTGTGTGTATCTCATGTGCCAAATTGCAATTTCTATCTCCTTTGTTTAGGAAGCCAGCCCCTTCGACCCCATTGTGTGGCATTGCCGTTACAAAGTAAGCCTTCCGAGTATCTAGGGGTCAACTTGTGTCGTAAGAAAGGTTTTGAGCTTGAAACCTTTGAGCTTATAAACAACACAGTTTAACAAGTCTCCGAGCATAATAATCACTGACACAAGTTAGCTTTGATTGTCAAATATTGTAGAATTGTATTGTATTGTATTGAATTGTATTGTATTGTAGAGACCAGACTCGCAGCTCAGTCCATAAGTCCTCATGAGGTAGTCTCAAGTCCTAAGTTACTCCAATTGGTTGTGACAATTATATTCCGTAGCCTTTTATGCATGGTTTAGCTGGAAGATGAGCATTGCTCTACAAGAAGCTCTAAATATTATATACAAAGTGCCCTAATTTTCTCTTTGGTGTTGACTTGTGTGCATGCTGTTTGCCACATCTCAGATTGCTAAATCAAAATGATGTTTGCCGTTCCAAAGTCGATCAATACGGGCGATGCACAGTAGCGTGCCGCCAAGAGATTGCAAGGCATTGGCCAATCACAGTGCGCGAAATCTGTCGACCCTTTCCAAACCCGCATTGGGTCGACAGATTTCATGCATTATGATTGGCCAGTGCGTTGCAAACTCTTGGAGGCGTACTATTGTGAAACACCCGTATTAGCATTGGATGTCGTCTCCCCTAAAGGTGCAGTTTGAATCTAGACTGTGTTGTGAAACTGACTTTGTTTATTGACAGTCAGTCCTATGTACATGTACCGGTTAAGGAGAACAACCTACCCCATCTGTTTAAATTAATATTACTGTCAACTGTGACAAAAGCATTCCTTAGCCTCTGATGTGTGGTTTGCCGAAGCGAGCTTTGTTCTAAAGGTCAGAGGATGGCATTCCACCCTGTCTGACGATATTGATATAACTTGTTTTGATTTTCATTGCAGAGTTATTCAGTCTGTTTTTGCTGCCAACAAGATGCCGCCGGCTATCATGACCCTGTTGTGTGGTGGAGCTGATCTCGGGTATTTGGACTTCTTTTTTCAGAACAATTCCTTTTGTGTGGAGCATTTTCCAATTACCTGGGTTTAGCCCTCATGACATTGGGTTCTCCTAAGCCAGTTCGGTATTTCAACTGTGCATGCTCTGACGTTTGTTAGTTTCTCTCAGGATAAATAAGTCACCATAAGCATGCACAATGGCAGAGGACCAACAAAATCATATGCAGAGATTTGGTCTTGAAGTGCAATGGGTGGGTCGTACGCATCTATCAAAGTTTGCATGAACGGACATTTCCATCTCGTTTTTAATAAGTTAAAGAATTGGAGTACTGAAGAATTCATTTGCCACACACCCTATAGACTTGTACGTGTTCATGTGCTCCATTTTACCATGAAGTCAAAATCCTGAAATCTCGTGGAAATGGAATACCGAACTGACAAGTTGATGTCTTGGAATATCGAATCAGGTTTAAAAGCTGTGCAAGCCATCAAAGAGCACGCTCCTGGAGGTTATTGAAGCAACTATTGATAATGACCTTCAATATATTTTCATGGTATGCTGTACAATATTGTGTGAGATTGACATTTGTGGACCGTTACCACAGAGCTATATTAACTTACTAGAGTGCGAGCTCCTCATGCCCTGCACGAAGACTGGTTGCCTCTTAGGCACAGACATTTTGAACTCGGGTGCATATTTCTAGAACTTGATAAAGTAAGATGAAATGAAAGTAGAACAAACACAAAAAACATACAGTCCATTTTCTGTCATTTGATTTATTATCTGCAATGCGTCTAGACACGCATTTGCTTTCAAGCAGGTCTCACATTGCACAGCAAGTTAGCGCTCTAGATATTGTTAAATATAGCTCTGTGACTGCAACTTGAATTGGTTAACTGTGATGAATGAAGTATTGAACCAAAATCAAATTTACTGCCTGCGTACCAGAAAAGTATGTGAAAATTGAATTCCTTTATTAGTAAATGCACCCAGAACAGTTCGATCAAGGAGCAGTGCCAGACCAGTTGATGCGTCAATTAACTTTTGACATAGCAGAGGAAGGTGGTTTCTAAACTATTATTTTTCTGTGATCCGTATGTTCGTTACTTCCTCAAAACAGAGAAGCCATTGCCCGTGATGAGAGGGTACCGATTGTGTCCTTCACTGGTAGCACACCTGTAAGTTGAAATTGAAAAAAGAAGAAAAAGGCTCTGTTGACCATCCCATGCTTTGGTAGCCATATCTACATTTCTCTATGCGTCTTGATGTAATGGTGGTAGCATGGACTTGGACTGAAAACAAGGAAGCCTCCTTGCATTGCAAGTAATATGCGGAGCTGGGAGCAGAGGGTCTTTATTAAGAAAACAACTGGGGTGTCCCTGTCACATGAACACTTCAAAATGACCAGGCGGGATTTATGGTGTCTTTGCTCCGCCGGCTGAGATAGCAACTACATGTATGTACCGTTAATTATGGGAGGGCCAAGATGTGTACATCATGTGGACTGAGAGCATTCATGTGATTCGGAGACATGTGACAAGTTTCAGCTGAATGTACACAAAATAGAAGAGGAAGGCTGTTGAGAGCCAATGATCGCACCAACCTTTGTATAACATATAATTAGTTGGCCATAAATTTGAAGAAATTTTTCGATCTGATCCTATGTCCTTATTTCAACACTTGTAAATTTCTGAGTGGTACTGTTTTTTTTTTTTAATGCACACAATATTTTGAATTCTACTTTCGGCATTATTACTGTGAAAAACAAGTGAAGCTTTTCCTCCTGAATTGGAATTGTCCATAGTTCAACAAGAACATGCCTCCCTGCCTGAAATTTAACAACACAAGGACTTACCTCAGCTGATGATTCTCAAGTTGTTAAAAGGGTCCGCTTTGTAGCTGGAAGTACTTTTAAATGCATCAAAAAATCCGTTTTTGAAACGGAAGTCGTAATTCGGATCTGTCTTTGCTTTGAAGGTAGGGCAGAAAATTGGAACAATTGTGCAGGAGAGATTTGGCCGCTGCATCTTGGAGCTTGGAGGTAACAACGCCATCATAGGTAATTGCAGGAGTCCTAGTGTATGGAGAGTCTTCTTGTAACTGACTCTGGAGTATGTTAGTCACTACAGTACTCACTGCAGTTTTGTAATCAAGATTATCACAAGACCAGACGCGGGACCAGTCACAAGTAACAGAGTTTGATTTGAAATGCTTGTGAATCTGATTTTGCACTGGTTGGTCTTCTGTAGGACTAGTCGCAGGGTCTTGCGATGGTCTAATTTAAGAGGTCCCAACTGCAGCACCAGCTTACTGAGGGCCTTGATAAAGCAAACTTGTCCTACCACCAATCCTCCTGTGCCTATGGCAACAAGCGTCATCCCTACGAGGGGGAGGGGGAAATCCACCCCTGTGGCCATGAAATTTCAATGATCATAACAAAACCATTTGTAAATTGAGTTGAATTTAACATTTATACTGGTTAAAGGGGTGTCTTTCCTTGTTTGCCAAGTTTTCCCCTCCAGCTATGAGATAGTCCAACTTAACCCCAGCTCTTTAAGGGTTAATGTAGCGGTGTACACGTTTATGAGTACCAGTGTGCAAAATTGTACCAAAGAAGGGATCCTACAGGTAGTTGAAGTGTTGCAAATGCAAGTAGGAGTTGAATTCCTTTTAGGTGTCATTGAGTAACTTTGGAAGGTTTTTAGTTGGGTCTAAATGCAGGACAGAGTGTTTGAGTATGTACAAGTACTATAACACAGAGGTTGTGGTTCAGTACATTTTGATCTCTGCAAATATTGAAGTTCAGCACTATACAAATTATAAACTGCAGGTTGCTAGGGTGCAAGCACTAATGACTGGGCGTAGAAAAAATACCTGATTATGATTGCAAAATGAAGCATGTTTACTGTAGCCTTTAAAATTTTAATAGAGCGGTTTGACTAGCACGAGTGTGAATTGGAATACACTGTAATACTCAGCCGCAGACAATTTGATGATTGAATCCATCTCAAGGATGTTATGTAAGTTTAACTGAAATTTTGATCGTACACGAGTGTAAATGCAGAAAAGTTCTCAACAACAGACAATTTGATGATTGCATTCTGTCACAGTGTTGTAAGCCCATATTTTTCCCCTTAAAACTCACTTGTTTGCAAAAATTGTGGTAGTCTGCATCACGTCCAATGTCCATGTTCTCCAGCTTTATTTCCAGCTAAGTAGTACAATATTTGGCAATTTTTTGCATTTGAAAAGTACTCTTATACAACATCAGGGCAGCCAATTGCATACTTGGAAGTTTGGCTCCACATAATTGTTGATGCTTACACATTCTCTCATTTGTTCTGCGTAGTACTCGAAGATGCTGACCTCAACCTGGTTATTCCTGCCACCCTCTTTGCTAGCGTGGGCACCCAGGGGCAGCGTTGCACCACCACGCGCCGATTGGTAAGATGCGTTACTGTTGTCTGAACCACAGGCAGTACTGTAGATTGTTGGTTGAAACTCTTTCTCTGGGATGAAAATAAAGTGTGCACCCTGTGTCAAAATATCTCCCACGTGGCGATGTGCAGGTATGGGGTGTCTTGAGAGACAGTCAAATACATGTACATGTACGATTGGCATTTAGGCTGAGTCGGTGCAAATCATTGAATAGTTGAATAATTGACCTTTTAATCGATTGAATATTTGAATATGCAACTATCCCAAATCCTAACAAAAGCTGAAACATTACTGACACAAAACTCAGGAAAGGGACAAGTCACTTTAGTAGTGTTTCTCCTAAATTTTTTTCAATAAATATGTGCAAGTGTTTCAACACCAAAAAATATTCCTTACTTGTGAATAGGCATGCAGGCCGTTGCTTGAATGAAACAGTAGAGCACTTTATGTTCTTACAAAGTCATCATTCCCTTTTGCAGTAAAAATAGTTTAAACGAAATTCACCTGTCAATTTGAACATCAAAATGGATAGTGATGTTGATGGAGGTCACTCTTTATTCCCAGTTCAGTTGAAGCCTTCGCAACTGATACACTCGATGAAGAAGTGATTGTGGAGTTCTCAAGGCACGGCAAAATTATCCTGCTAACGTGAGGGCTACTTACTGGCCTTCTGTACTGTGTTTTTTACCATGTACGCGTTTGTAAGGTGGCCTTCATGTACATGTACCTTGTTGAGATTCAAGATGGGGGTGCATGCCCTTGACTGGAATTCCAAATGACATTTCTTGTTGGGGATTCATTCCCTTTTGAGTTCCAACATCTCAAAAAGTAAAGCAGACAAACCTGAAGGTACTGTGAGTTTTTGGCCTCCCTGTTGGACGTATTCATCAAGTTAAGGGGAGAGGCCTCATAGCCATTTTGTAGCAGTGCTGTTCAAAGTGGAAAGTTTTGGACAATTGGTGGGGATTTTCGTAGCTGCTACGTTTCTGACGTTCATTTCGCTGCTTGTGAAAAAAGGGGGATTTGACTACACCGTACAGAAGGGGGCAAGTGTGTGGGTGTATGACACTAATACTTAATGGGTTAGCTGCCTCACACGCCATGAAATGCCAAGGTAGCATCAGCCAATCCACTGATAAGAACGCCCCAAGCTGTAGACAAGTTCAGCAGCCGTGGCGACGCTGTCACTGGTGGTTTTCAGTAGCTCCCACTAATGGCAGTAAGCACTGTGATAACTGTTGCGTGGAGCCACTGTTTGGTGCCAGAGTACCTACATAGAAAATCCAACACCATGCTTTCAGCCTCTACAAGGGGCCATTGGGAATGTCCAGTTGAATTTCATTGGTTTTTCTCCACAGTCTTCACTCCCAGATCCAGTTGGAAGCTTGAGTGAGCTATTCCTGCATGTTTGTGCTTGTCTAGCTGAGTGGCAAGGTTTGCATCGCAAGGAAAATGGTTGAAATACGTTTTTACTTGAGAAAAAACTCACCATGGTACAGCCCCACTTGTTTGTAAACATCTTCATGTAGTGGACCCTCCTATGGTCCTTCTGCAATTGACTGGCATCCCATCCAGGGGGAATAGAAGTATTCTCAGTTGTTTCATGCCAAGGAAACCAGAGATAAACACCGGCCTCATAAGCCGAATTGTCCTTCTGGTTTTCGTATTTTAACTTTTGCGAAGGTGTCCCGCAGTATTTCTACTCAGTCTGGGACACTCCCCTAACTGACCTTTGAACCTATTCCCCTGCTATGTTATTTAAGGTCCAAGATTGAAAGTTGGATACATGCCAAAAATGAGCACCTCAAACAACCTGTTGTTCTCTGGCAGGACATTCACTTGAGAAAAAAACTCACCAAGGCACAGCCCCACTTGTTTGTAAACATCTTCATTTAGTGGACCCACCTATTGTCCTTCTCTGGCAGGACATTCACATACATGCAGTTCTTAAATGTTTTGAAGGATAGAGCAGAAGAAGCTCAACTGTCACTGAAAGCATTTTGGTGTAAAGTTGTAGTCTTATGAATCTACCTTGGGTGATGGGTCTCTGGATATTCGTAAAAATAACCTCACCCCGACGCATGGCTATAAAAAGGAACACTCCGTTGTTGGATTATAGTGCTATAGACAATTATAGTGCAGAATTTGATGACGGCGCAGACGGCATTAGCCCCAATACTTCAAGTAGAGACTTTCTCCTGAGCTGCTGGTCTTACATGGCGCCAAACCATGTCAGCCATAACCCGATCCACCTCTTTACGATCACCAGGGGAAACGACACCGGGGCACACTGAGGGTTTAAAGTAACAGCAAGCGAGCCAGCTTGTCTAGCCACCATAAATGCCCTCCCGTCTCCCTCATGGCTAAAAGCTCATTGTTTGCTTGATTGTGACCTAAGGAGGGAATGTTCCCAAAAGGACACTCGGATGTCGTTTATTGTCAATTGGGAGACAAAATAAGGGTTACAGTGATTGGCAAACCTCATTTATTTTCCTTTGCAGGAGCGGATACCTCCTGAGGTGGTGCTTAGAAGTGGTTTTTGGGTTGTAACATGCATTAGTTTGTATCTAAATGCTTTCACGATGCCAATCACCCCCTCTTGGCTTTTTCCGTCAATGTCTGGGATTCTGTCTTTGTCTTGATTTGATATTGATGCCAGGCCCTCATTCAGTTTAAAAGTTTTTTACTTCTGAATTATTCTTTCATTCCTATTCATGCAATCTTTTGTTTTCTGTTGAAAGAGTAAAAAAAAAACCTGACAAGTGAGCAGCCATTACTCAGACCTGAAGATACGATTAGTAGCTCCTCTTACAACACGTTTTAATTAACATTTTATCAAAACTAAATCAGCTTGTGACATTTCCGATTTTCCCTAGCCTCAAATATTATCCACCTAATCTCAAGGACATCATTTCAGCTTTTTTGATTAAACAAAAACAGAAGCAAACATCAGTTGCCCTGGTTCGGGGCAAACATTATTGTCAACTGATTTTTAGGTACCACCAGTAAATTTTCATTAACAGTTCAAGTACTACTTTCATGAAAGGAAATGGAATATAACTTCTTTCCCTTTATCTGGATCTCCTTGTTTGCTTTGAGGGAGATATCAAAAAAGAGAGAAAAAAACCCAAAAGACAAACTTAAAAACAGTTTTACACATGTTGATGTTGATCGTTACTTAAGCCTGTGAAAAGCTGTTTGGTTAAAGACATCAGGTTCAATTTCAACTCAGTATTAAAGGGATTTTATCTGACCTGGTAAATGCCATTGACTAAACTGGAATCAGTCGCAAACACCGTCACCAGAAGTCACCAGCGGATTTTGAAGGATTTTACAGGATTGAGGAAGGCCCATCTATTTTACTACTTCTTTGTATGGGGCAAAGAAGAAAAAAGACTGCACCAATGGTGTTCTTGGCTGGGAAGGATTTTGGAGGCTTGAGGGAAGTCATAGGCCAAAATGCCTGGAGAGTTGTTGCAGCCACACAGCTATTCCAGTTCAGGGCATTCTAAAGGTCAGAGTTGTTTGGGTACTGACACAGAAATGTCCACTCCTCATTTGACCTTTATTTATTGAAAAAAGTATGAATGATGCAATGCATGATTATCATCAACATCGGGTAGGCAGAATATAAAGGTGTGTGTCAATCAATGGCCTTACCAGTAAAAAGAGAGCAAAAGAAGAACAAGAAGAACAAAAACCCAAAAAACTAGATGTTCGTGCTTGTTTCATGTGCAAACACTACCTACTTGATTTTGCCGAGACCCGTTTTCAGTGTACATTATAATGCTATCACAAATAGGTGTGTACTTATAATCAAGGAATAAATTTTGTCATGGATCTGGCCTGACTCCCTGTTATAACTGTCAGAACTGCGGAGAACATTAGAGTAATTTAGAAGCATGGATTCATTTGAAGAGCAATTGCTCACTGATTCGTAGTTGATTGTTAATCTCTTGGATTCGTGCAGAAAGTTGGATACAATAAGGACAAGAGGCAGTTTATTTCTGTTGGTCTTAAACATTTAAGACCGCCCCAAGCATGTATTTACCCCCTTTTATAAATACCATATGAGTACAGAAAGTCAAAACAAGTTAAAAGTGATAAATTCCCAATAACTTTGTTCACAAATTTTACTTCAATTTATATATGAATGACACACAATTGTCACATGATTGGGCATGTGACTGGTCCTCGTCTAACATTTCTACTAGGAACTGCAAAGTGTGGCATGCATGTTGCATGTTTGTGATATATGTGAGTTCAGTGGAAAACAACTCACTGAAAAACAAACTTGTGTGAATTTACATGTTGCGCATGGAATTACTCCCAACCTCCAGTTTGATGATGTTACAGAGCTTATGTGTCTGCCATGAGAAAATCTAGCTTGTGCACAGTTACATCTCTAAAGTGTGTTGATTGAAGGTGTCTGAGAACTGTTCATTTCCAAATACTCTGTACATTAACCTCACAACTTTTTTTTTTACCAAGGTTTTCTGGTCCTTTCATGGTAAAGTGTGAGAAATTAATTTCCAATTTTCAAATGTAAGCTTCCTGTTATTCATTTGTCTTTGCACTTTTGGTAACTGTGGACATAAAGCTCAAATGACTTTATATCTGCAATAGAAAAGAGAAAGATTAGACTAAGAGTAGGTCTGCCGCATTGCAAGTATTGAACTCTGTGTTTCAGTTTAAAAGATATTGTTGACATATTTTCTGGCTATGGACCCTGGCACAGAGCTTAAGGGGGGCCAGGTTTGCTAAAATACAGGGATACAGTGGAACACTATGGTCCCCTCTAGTCCCTTTGAATTACTGCATTTGAAACCATCTCCTGAACCTGTGTGCTGAACCTAGATTTGTCATTTTCTTGACCTATGTATTGATGGGAGGTTTTAAATTTAAAATGTACTTAACTTTGATTAACCCAGAATTAATGTTCACATGACTTGGCCACAGAACAAAATGTTAAGCCCTTCTTAAGATTCATTCGGATCCCAAACCACACACATCTCCATGCCTTCAAAAGGAAAATTCTCTTACCGTTTCTAAAGTATTGGTGCTTTGATTTCCATAACAGTACAAATTTCTGCTTTTCAGGCTACTGGGAGAGAAAGTTCCCTATTAAATGCCAGGAAAAGAGAATCCTGTTATTCTATATATTTTAAATTCAAAGTGATACCAGAGGCATGGCTTTCAATCTTAAAAATACATTTGTACAGACACCAGGGGCAGCTTACTGATGAGCAGCTTCCCCTGAAGCACTACACAGGGCTTAATACATATATGATCCCGCTTTAACATTTAAGGAGAATAACCCTGCCTTTTGGCCATCGTCCCTTAGAGGGCAGATTAAGGGGATGACTTTGTCTGAGTTCATCTTGGAAGTGACAGTTAAGCTTGTAATCCTTGCCCCAGAAATGCACAGATCACACGTAAACTGCCTCTGTAGAAGATTGCTGTATTTTATTGTGAAATGGAAGCGATCGGATATGACTTACTTGACCAGTTCACTTGAGATCCCCAGTTCTCCATCTGGTTTTGTCACATTTAGAAAGAAGTTAAGTTGCATTTCTTTGAAAAGGGCCTGATCAGGCTGCAAAATTGGTCAAGCTGGAAAGAAGGTGTGCTTCTGAACTCCATAACTAACGTTACGATTTCTTGTGTTTCATAAATGCTGAATATGTGATGATTTGTAGCTTTTACTGTCCTCTAGATCTTGAGAAAATGGTTTTCAAACTTTGGAGAGGAGCATATTTGAAATACACCATTGAACCTTAGACAGAATTTATACTAGAGGTACAGTTTTTGGCTTGGTACAGTTTTTGCTAAGCCAGAAACTGTCCTTGCGAAAATTCCACAGGCTAGATGAAAGTAGGTATACATGTACATGTACATGTACATGTATGTGTTACCACCTTCCTTGTTACCCCTACATATTTAACCCTAAAAAGGGGGGGGAGGGCAGAATCTGCCCCCTCAACACTTTTCCTGATATCGCTGTAGTTTTTTTTCCCAGGTACTGAGCTTTTAATAGTTTTTAGAGTAACTCTTTGCTCTCATTTTGACAGCGTTTGTGTAAAAATCGAACATACTGTTCTAGCACAGTGCCCATTTTTCTGAGACAGGTCCTCCAAGGCATGTTTGTGGCCTTGAACTTCAAATGACCGTAACAACAAAAGCATAAGTTAAGTTCAAACTTTAAATTTGTAATGATAAGGAATGTCTTTAAACATGCCTACCAAGTTAAAAAAAATTGAGCATGGTACAACCAAGATCTTCCCCCCCCGCCGTCGTGAGATGGGCTTAAATGAGGTTAATGACAAAGTGTACTGGAATCGTGTGAATGAATGGTTTTGACACTGTTGTTGATTGAACAAGGAAATTTGAGGAAAGATTTCAACCACAATTGTGACTGATGCACTGTACCATCAGGGTTATCTGGGACTCAGCTGCCGGTTTTCCAGCTTGCCCAAGTGGAAAAAGGAGAATATATTCTAGAAGCTCTATGATTTGATCCGTCTTTTGTCACTCTCTATTTCAGTGTGAGAAATGTAGCTGATTGAAAGCGGACATGTCCAGTTTCATTTTGTGATTCATTTGAGATTGAAAGATTTATACAGCACGCTCAGTTTCAAGCATTTAACAGCACCTGTTCAGAGTTGCAGGTGTTCACCTCCTTGGGATGACATTGCTGCTCCAGGATCACTGGAGATGTAGGTGACAGGGGCACTATCTTGTGTCAACAGGTGGATTGCCTGTTGCATATGTGATGCCATTTAAAGGGGGATAGTGGTGTTTTTCATCCAGGAGTACCCTAAGGGTCCCAATCACTTTCAGCGGGCATGTATATTACCCAGGGGATCCGGCAGGCTCTTTTCTGGAAACCAAGATAAATTGATGTCAAGGATCATCGGCTCAAGGGGGGGGAGAGCAAGGATGGGGCTATTGCAAAATTCATTGGCAATCATTTTGAGTGGATAGCATTTGTTGACCCATTTCTATCAAAATCTACATTTGCCTGCCATCAGGGAATGCGCCATAAAGTCACGGAAAAATAGTCCTGTGCCCTTTGCAATCTACCATCTGCTGTTGCCAGCTGTTGTGGGAATTTTCCTAATGGGTGGGAGACCTATGAATTACGAGTCTTGTCAGAAAGGATTGAAACTATTTAAACTTCCACCGTCTCTTAGGTGGTGTTTGCAAAACGGAAGCAGTAGGCATGGGAACTTCAGCAATTAGACTTCCCCCCCTCCAGCTAAAGTTCTTGACAAATTGTGATTGACTCTGCCGTCATGACCGCCTGTAAACCTGTCAGCAGGCTTTGTCTGGCTGAGTTGAAGGCCGTATTACCTGTATCTCTGGGGGAGGGGTGTCTTTTGAGAGATCTAAGCTGGCTGGGAAAATGTCACACGTACGCATGGGAGAGACTCGTAGGGAAGAAGAACAAAAAAAAAAAAAAAAAAACAAGTACCAGTATCTGTGCACAGACAAGAAAAACATTTGTTCGCTGTGACAACCCACGCTGGATGCACGCAAGGGTCAGCTAAGGCAAAAACTTAGGATTGGAATCTCTTCTTAATGTTGACAGAATCAACCTGACATTCTACCGCATGCACTCTCTCATTTTTCTGCCAACACTTGAGTTATTGAACTTGGATGCTGACGTCAGCTACTGTGTACTCAATGTTCACTTCCTTTGCTTTTGTGCAGTTAAGAGACTTTAGTGAAAATAGTCATATTTCTTGCACTGTAAATACTTTTTCTAGCTGGATTTTTTATAAAATCAATGTTTTCCCTCACTTTTCCTGTTCACTTTGATTCAAGCAGAGTCAGTAACCTTGTGTCGACCTGCAATCCTGGACAAAATTGTTGGGACACTGGGCAATAGCCATACGATCTCCAAGCCCCTCCCCCCACTCCCCTGGTCAGTGTTGTCATGTCCAGCTGGAGCGCAGACTGCGTACTTAGACCCAACATTGAAAAGGGGGTCTGGGGTTGGAGGCCCATCGAGATTTGTCCAGGATTGCCTGAATTGGTTCATAGCTGTGTGTGCATACTGTGCCGATCATGGGGTGTGTTGTGTCGTCGTTTTTTAGAAAACACAGGTTTGAAAATACGGAGATATATTATGGTCACACCGTACAATTAAAAGAAGGGAATATCAGTATCTAGTTTTGTATTGTGTAACCACAGAAAACTGTGATATTGGGTAGCCAAGCCCCATCAGGAAAAGAATCTATAGGCATTTTTTGGGGTGCGATTTCAAGGCATGATGTGTGCATTGCAGAGTATATGTTTGTGGGAGTGCGTCATATACGATGAACCGTAGCATTTTGTGGAATATCTGTACAAAATAGATAGCTTAAACATGAAGTGTCCATTGGGTCTGAAAACACCGTAAAATCGTGTGGGATTACAGTTTGTTAATCATTCCGTCATTTTGTCGAGAAATGCAACGATGATCCATGAAACCATAAAACAAAATAAAAAGGGGAGAGACTCAAGTTCTTTAATGATGTGTTGTGGCTCAGTGTTGGCAGTGTGCCTTGTATGTATTGCTTGCGTGTGCTCTGTTATTTTAGTGTGTGCTGGGTGCTCTGTTGGGTCAGGTTGGAGCATTTGATCTCCATTATAATGGAGATCAGTGGGTGGAGAAAAGCAATCATGACAATGCTTGTAATCTTTTAAGGCTGAACTCAGCACATTTGATGTTCATTTCAGGTTGGTGTTAATTCGAATCGGCCAATGCCGGAAATGGTTCACAGACCCTCCCCACACATAAACAGGCATGCTTAAACCCTGACAATCCTGGACAAAATTGTTGGGACACTTGGCAAGAGCCATACGATCTCCAGCCCCCTCCCCCACGCCCCCGGTCAATGTTATCATGTCCAACCGGAGCGCCGACTGCCCAACATTGAAAGAGGGCCTGGGGGTTGGAGGTCCAGAGAGATTTGTCCTGGATTGTGGCTTACTCCACACAAGGTTTGCCCCACCTGCATTTTGTAGACCCCTTTTTTTTTAATGGGTCCACACCAGGGATGTGATGTTAGCATGAAACACTTTGTCAGGTGGCCTCAAGCAGGCTGTGTACAGAATGTACGGTGAATAACCGCCATTAAATATTTGAGAATTAATCATACTGAGGTTCGATCAATCATTATGGCCGGTCTCTCAAATAGCATGTAAAAATGATGTAGTGCAATAGATGTTTTCTGTGTATAGACTAAAACTTGAGGGAAGGCAAGCATTTTAAACTTTGGGCTTAAGGGTTCCGGTTAGCAAATTTTAAAGCGTGGTCAAAGCTTCAGCTACATGTAAATGCAGATTTTTGAAGCCAGTTACTGCTACTGTATTATGTACAACTAAACGCAAAGCTAAATTGATAAGCATTATGGCCAAATTTTGCGAATATTCACCTTTTTCTAAAGTGTTCACTGACAGCTGAAATGCTAGATTTTATTTTTAAATTTTACATAATGTACACTGACCATTTGTTAATTTTAAACTGTACATTCATACACTACACACACACCGGTGATGGTTGTGTAGTGTGGAGTGCTCTTGTTTAGATATACATGCATGGTTCATGCAAGTCATTACACATGAACATTGTTCTTGATGTTGCAACAAGCACCTGTTTGTATCCGTTCCGGGCAGGAACAAGAGAGGGCGTGCTTAAATTGCATAGCAATGCCGGTCCTTAGGTGGCAATCTACATGTACCATGTGCACACACAGGCTCATGGGCATTTGGTGCTGGACACGCTGACCATGTGTGACCAATTTCTGTCTGAAAGCACGGTCTTTGCATATGCTCATGGTACACGCATGAGCCTGGCTGAATAACTTCCTTAGCCTGTCTCTCCGTAGGTGGTGAGGATGCCATTCGAGGATAAGCAAAGTGTACAGTTGCCTGCTTAAGCTCAGAATCCAATTTTTTTTGCTTCATAAACCATGGAATGCTGACGTTTTTGATAAGCGTTTTTCGGTGCCTTGCGCTGCAGTGCCTTGTGCTGCAGTGCTTTGTGCTAGCTTTGTGCTGCAGTGCCTCGAGCTGCAGTGCTTTAATTGTGCTGCAGTACCTTGTGCTGCAGTGCCTTGTGCTGCAGTGCCTTGTGCTGCAGTGCTTTGTGCTAGCTTTGTGCTGCAGTGCCTCGAGCTGCAGTGCTTTGTGCTGCAGTGCCTTGTGCTGCAGTGCTTTGTGCTGCAGTGCCTTGTGCTGCAGTGCCTTGTGCTGCAGTGCCTTGTGCTGCAGTGCCTTGTGCTGCAGTGCCTTGTGCTGCAGTGCCTTGTACATGTGCATGTATATTAATGTGACTTTCGCTTAAACAAGCTTACCGTTAGAATTTTCCGCTGTACTGTGGAGACATTCTTGCATTACAGCAGAAAACAGAGTCTTGAAACATGCCAGTAGTCATTCATGTCAGTGCATGCTTAGTGGTCATGGCTGATGCAAATATTCCCAAGCCGATGAGCTGCCCAAAAGAGCACAAACTATGCACCGATATATGTATGTGCTTGTGGCCAATTTCGCAAATAAGTGTAACAAAATCCATCCAGCGCCCGAATATATAAACCGCATATCTTGGTGAAGACTATCCAAGTGTTGAGCTACCATGTATTTCTGTCCCCCCTCCCCTTGTTTTTGTGTAATGTGCTGTTTTGATGATGGGAATGCAATACTAGTGTTGGCCCTCGAGAACAAGTGGCAGCGTACATGCGCCCGTGGGCACGTGCAACAGCTAGAGTCTGTTGAGCCTTTTCCCTGGAAGGGCAAAGCCTTCTCATGGACAGCTGAAGTGGTCCGACCCGATAAATCCTATACTTGTTTTGATGCGAGATATTAAATTTTGTTCCAGCGTGTACGTGTACACGTGCAAAATCAGAGCCCAAGCTCTCGAATTTTAGTCCCATGTCTGGCATCGCGAACATTGTAACAACAACTGGCACTTGAAATTTCGATATAAGTGCTCTCGAGGCTATTTTTTTTCATTTTTTCGTACCGTCAAATTAGTTCTGTCATTTGGGGTGTAGGTATTGCAGCAGGATCAAATACCATGCAGCAAAGAGGGGATCAGTTCACCATGGAAAGGTCACGCAGTGGGATGCCTGTATTACTTGTTGTCATGCAGCATGAAGTACGCACAATCTGTATCTAAGATTTGGAGGATCGGGAGGAGCGGGGCAGTGTTTATTTTGCATTATTGAATTTAATGGGAAAGGCGTTTCTATGGAAATACACGTATATCATTTCCCATTGCAGCTTGAAGTTTGTGATGGCAGACACGAGATACTGGGCATAACCTTGAGTCCTCTGGTTCTCTTCAGAGCCTGACTCGCAACAGAGATTTTGCAAGGCGCAACAGCTAACGTAGTCACGTGCCATTTTTATTCCATCTGAAGCACGTAAAACAATCCCCCAACACGTTCACGCTTACACCTGATGAGAAAGCCCTAAATAGAATTCTTCTCTTTTCCTAAATCTGTACCTTTCATGTTTGTGGTTTTTTTCTCAGATCCTCCATGAGAACATTTATGATGAGGTGCTGGAGAAATTGAAGAAAGCCTACAGTCAGGTCAGAATTGGAGACCCCTTGGATGGTACGTCTGATTGTTAGGAAAGTTGTACATGTTATGTCTAAAAAAGACTGAAACAACTCACGTGCTGAACACACAGTTTGCCCTGAGTTGAAATGCACCCTCACTGGCGAAGACGAGACGGGCTTTTTCCACCGGGCTTGTGCAGAGGACGAAGCATTGTGTTTCTTATTGTTTCTTTCGTACAACTCTCTCCCATAAACTAAATATAAGCACAGGCACTAATACGTGGTGGACAGAATTGAGCAAACGACCGACCACCCATAAAAACTCTTGTGTGGAGGCGTGGCATACGTAGTGTGGACCTCTGCACAAAAGAAGTCCACATAATGTAGGGTGCGATGGCATTGTGTGGACTCGCACAAATCCACACAATGTTTTCCCCTCTCTGAAAAACAGTTTCAGAGGCATTTTGGGGTCAAGGTTGTCAGGTGGCAAAAGGAAGGGGAACAGTCCAGGAAATCATCAAAAATCCAGCTCGAAGGAGTTATCCTAGTTGGAGAAAAAGGAGCATTTTCCTCAAGTTTCCTTAACCACAGGAGAACAAAGGAATGTCCACACTTTGTATGTAAAACAGGTATGTGTGTTCCCTCTGGGTGTCTGTCCGCTCCCATAAACGTGTACAAACATGTGAAACATGTACATGTACTCATGGATCGCGACTGGATGCATGTCTTTTTTCAGAGAATACCCTGTACGGTCCCATGCACTCGCAGCAAGGCGTGGAAATCTACCAGAATGCCATCCAGAATGCCCTGGCTCAGGGAGGCAAACTTGAAGTTGGAGGAAAGGTGAGGAATGTTCCTGTTGTGTGCTGATGTGTGCAGCACAGAGGCCCAATTTCCTTGTGTATCTATTGAAGGTCCGACAAAAAAGTGCTTTCGCTCAGTGGCGTACACATTGAGGAAATTAATGTCACAGCTGGCTGATGGCAGCCAGTCACATGGCATTCGCTGTTGCTGTTGTTTACCGCCAAAAGAAGGTGGCTTTCATTAATCCCCTTAGTTTAGTTTTCATTTCTCACTCTTGTGGCCAGAGGCCAAATTACAGTGAAAAACACAGTGAAGTAAAAATTAAAACATTACAAATCATTACAAAGCAAAATTCATCAACAAAAGTAACCATTACGATAAAGCACACTACAATACACGAACATGAAAACTGAGTCATTAAAACCGAGGAACACTTTTTAAAAACACAGAAAAAAAATGCAGACATTTCTCATTATATGTTTGAAAAAAAAAAATTAAAGTACTGTACCCGTAGCAACCAAGGAACTATACACCTGACCACCAGCATGGTGTGTAAATGAATACTGGTGTGCCCAATTTGCATTCTGAAGTGTAACCACTGCAGAGGTGGGTTCAGACATTTTGTGAGGAGGCACAGGTACATGTAGTATGGAAAAGCGCTGGTGAATCTTCAACACATTTCTCATTCAGAGAGACGCAATCTTTCTCCATGTACAGATCAAATTAATCAGTTAATGCTGAAATTAAGCAGAATCTGTCACAGAGTTGCTCAACCCCTACATGTGCGAACTGTACATTGACTACTTTATCGTGTGGTGCAGGAAAACTATGGGCAGCCTCCCTAGGTGATTTGTGGAGCATTTCTGTCTCCCTTTCAGCAGTGCCTTGGAGAATACGAGTAGACTGCTTAATGGATCGCTGTGAGAGGCTTGCTTTTGTTACACCTTTTGAAGCAGTTGGTGTTATTGAACTCATGTTTAGTCATGTGTAGACAAATCGGAGATGGTGTCATTATTGCTGTGTTGCTACACTCATGTGTTCCAAATTAACAGTACCCTATTGCCAACCTCTCAAAAAGCAACACCCAGATATTTCTTTCTGTGTTTAAATTTGCTGTATTATTTGATCCGCTAAAATAAAAAAGGCACTGCGTTCCATTTGCTCAGTGGGCTGGTGAAAATGCTCGCGGGCCAGTGAAAACTCCAATTAGCTAGCCCGGCTGGCCAGTGGAAAAAAAAGTTAAGGGAAACCACTGCTATTGGTTGGGAGGGTACTGGATGAAAGACGCACATACTGTATAGTACCTCCTGCGTGCAGGTGTACTTACATGGACGTGCTTGTACCATGGTAATTTCATCAAACTTGGGCTGCTGGATTAGCCTATACATGACACGGCGTTCTGAACAGCACGTGCACCAAGCAGAAACAAATGATCATTCATCACTGCCTGGAATTGGAGTTTGTGGAAGAATTTAAGCTGTGTACTGTCCGCTGCTCTCTGGTGATAGAGACAGGCTGGCGCTGACAGTGAGCCTACCTGGCAGCCACAGGGTGACCCAAAGAGATTGCTGATATTCAGATTGCACATACTGTATGACATACACACGGCAGAGGAGCTCACATGGCGCATCAGCCCCGGAAGATTTTGCTGTTATGTATTATAACACGTCACTTGCTGATTCTGTATCTTGATTGGCCGAGTGCCAGTCACATGCCTTTCGCTATGATACAGTAGCTATCTAGTAGTGCACGGCCAAAAGGACTATACACCCGTAGCATTTAAAGAACTATACATGCGTGAGAACCTGCACTGTGTGCAAATGCATACTGGTGTGCGTGTTGCGTGTCATGTGCATTTAGAAGCACTAGTGCTGCAGAGCTGGGTTTAAATATTCTATGAAGAGGCAGTTTGGTAAAGTGCTTGTAAATTTCAACAGATTTCTCACTTAAATGGATATAGTTTGTGTGTGTTTACATCAAATTAATCCGTTACTGCTATCAAGCAGAATCTGTTGGAAAGGTGTCATAAAGCAAATATTGACTGATCCCTCGAGCAGCCCATTTTCCCTTGGCTTTGCCTTGGGAAAATAGAATGCTTCATGGATCACCTCTGGAGGTTAGTTTTTACTTCACCACTGGAGCAGTCAATATTTGTATATTAAAGCACCCTCCCTCATTCTCATACACGCAGTCCACATAACCATACAGAGGTATATCCCATCACAGGCCATGTTTCTCACAGTTTGTAGCCCTTGAGGTTGGCTTGGTAGGTTATCAGACAGAAAAAGTCTGAGGGGAAAAAAATCAGGGGCTGCAATGGAAGAGACGCTGTTGAAATAATGTCAAATGTGCATTTTCTTCTTGTGTCAAGAGCTGTTAAAGTTGACATCAAAGGTTGGTCTTGCCAAGTTGCGGTACAACCCCAAGCCAACGTTGGCACGCTAATGTCATTGACCCCATAACGTCAATCGGCACAGGTATGCAGATCACTAACACTTTGGCCGCAGTGGCAGACCTGAGAAGATAGTGGAGGGAAATGAGATCCTGATGTGATGAAAGGCTATACCCGCACTGTCGCTTGGAGTGCACGGAGACATGATAGATGATGTGCCTTTGACGTCTCTGGTCAGTGTTACGTGCGCACGTGTCGCCATACAAAACAACCAGTATTGACTCACCGGCTGCACTGTGACCATCATAACATGTGTGGTGATACATCCAGCCCTAAACATATGTGAGACAGTTGGTTTGTCTTTGCACATGGGAAAATTAGTGCTGACCAGTGCATACAATTTTGTAAACACTATGTTTATGCTGTGCCTCACGGAAAATTGATGTGTATGCATTTTTTTATAACTGTCCAGCTTAATAGCTCAGAGCTAAATCTGCCTGAATTTTTTCTCTTTTACTGCTAAATTATTTTACTGAGGGGAGCTTCTAAACAAATTGTTTGTAGTTTGTTTCTTGGACATGGAGCCCCTAAATGGGATGGGTTTGCATGGAAGACAACGGAGTTCAAAGGGATGCCCTTCTTTTTGCCTCATCTTTTGGTGTCCTTTTGTTGAGCGGTAACCAAGAAAGAAATAGCCATCCCAAAGACTTTTTCTTTTGTCTTGCCAGGTACTGGAGAGGCCGGGGCATTACGTAGAGCCCACAATCATCTCTGGTCTACCCCATGATGCCCCAGTGATTCAGACAGAGTCCTTTGCTCCCGTGCTGTATGTCCTGAGGACCTCTGTGAGTAATTCTGTTATTTATCCATAAATTTTGCAAAGATCGTTGAGGACTTTTCAACAAAAAGGACACAGTGTCAGAATGGTGTAAAAAGGTGTATGGGATGAATGAATGGAGAACTTGAAGGTATCGTGGATGTTGGCATTTCTAACCTGACGGTTTCTAAGGAACTGAAGTCTAATATTAGATATGTGTGTTGTTTTGTGGTAAGACCTCCTTGGTGGTGCACTGTGTAAAGTGATCCAGTGCTAGCTGGCTTGTCGTGGTTTATATGCGTCCGTTACCTTGAACCAGATACAAAGGATGTTGTAGAAACCTCAATGATTTGTTTTGCCCCTCAATGCCTGGTGACGTAGGATGTTTAACCACTTCGTGCCGGGGCATTTTTCAATGTTGATGATGCTGGGCCGGCATGACTATCATTTTTTCTGTTTCCAAAATCCTTCAAAAATTCATCATTTCATTTAACGGTCATTTATAGCCACACAAAGTAATCTTTAGGCACTACTCTAAGTTGATAGGTGACCTTCATAGACGCTCGAGTATTTCGGCCAGGCCTGCAGCCTTGTAAACAGAGCCCAGATTGTGCAGTGTTAAGTAACTGTCTTTTGTTCACGAACCTGGCTCAGTGCACTGCTGACCTCTTTTCAATAGGGGCCAGATTAGCGTGCAGCGGTGCTGTGTGGCCCATCGCTGCGGTGGTGGAGCGCTTTTGTCCCCGGTGGTAATCCGCTCGCTCTCAATGCCCCAAACCCTGGTGTAGGGTTTCAAAACAAGGCTGGGTTATCACCACTTTTGAGAGTGAAAAATGTCGGTAATGCCCAGCAGCCTGGTCTTTTGTTCGGAGTACGGTCTTTTGTTACAGGGCCCTGTTTCCTTTGTCCGAGTTCAGAGACCCCGGCCACCCATATAAACTATACGTCTCCGATCCCGGAGTCCCCGGCAGTAAGTGGTTAATATCCGTGAGCGGGGACACTGAATGGGATGTCTTCCCAGTGCATGGCTAGGGTTGTACACTCTCCCCATCACATGTTAGGAGTCCAGCTCCAGCAACTTGTTACACATGATCTCGACGGAGTCACTTAATCAGTGCATGCATCGACATCTCCCCCTCCAGGAGTATACCTTCCCAATAGGTACTTGCAAGTACAGAGATGGTAAATTTCCATTTAGCTGTGCACCCAAGGGAGCTAAGATGTTTCAGGGACGGTTAGATGTTGTCAGCCCGATGAGTAGGGATAATGATAATGAATCAGTGCCTTTAAATGAAAAGTATTGTCAGATACTACACGCTTATAAATGCTGTCATTATCATTATGGATGCATTTGACAATTTATTACTAGGGTTGTTTGCCAGCATGTTACTCCATACGAGCATCAACTCAAATGCCGCCTTGCAGTCTGCCAACGTAGGCCTACCTACCTTGCCAGCTCAAAACAAATGCGTCAGTTTTTTGCTACTGGAGCATCCTTTAACCCATTCGTTGAATTGTGTGGGAGAAATATGTGTCAGGTCACACCTCAATTCATCACACAACTCCCATCAGGTTCATGTACCGTATTTCACTTGACAGCTGTCTGAGTGAGACTCTCTCTGTGAAAAGATTTGCCCCGTTGAGTCCTGAACGGGCATCGGGCAACGCAACTGGGTCAGATCAGTTGTGCAGTATCCCTGTAAAAAAAACAAACTTGCACTGAGACAGTGTCTCGTTCGGTGAAGCTGCTTTTAAAATTGAGCCTTTTGCCGAACTGTGTACCAGATTCAGTTGAGTACATCTATGATGCTTTGTTGTTTCTCACACTTTGCAAAGTCATGCATTATAGCAGAGTCTTATCTGTTGTCCACATACAAGAATACCATTTTTTCCATGTGAATATCGGAAGAAATAGTTGCTCCCATCTGCAATTCATCAAGGAAATGAAGTCCATATTGTACACACTTCTGTCAGTAGATTAAATGTGCAAGCAGAGTGGTGTGCGTGTTTGTTAAATGCCTGTCCAAACATTAGGATGCCTCAAGTTCACAGAATGCATGTGTGAGTGTGTGCCACAGCGATAACTGTTTCGTCTCAGATCAATATTTAGGTTGAAATTGGGCCATAGAATTATGCCAACCTCATGCCCGCAAGAACACATTTTTCTTAGCGGGTTCTGAGGTTGTGAAATCAGCACCCACAGCACCCCCCGTTTCCATGGGCTTGGCCAACCTCGTCCCCAGTGGTTACTGTATTTCCAGCTTGGCTTCCAGTAGTAACCCTGGAAAGGAAACTCTCTTCTTGTATCCTAATTCCATACAGCAACACTGAGGAAATAATTTTGTCTTATATTTGGCGTTTGTCATGTTTGTATGACATTGTTCCTTATTTTGGGATTTATTAATTTCTTTTCCCTTTCAAACAGTCACCTGTTCTCCAGTTTGATTCTGACTATAAAAAATTGTGATACTACATGTACGTCATTATTCGGGTGAGATTCTATTTGTCATTGAAGAAATCACACTCCCCCAATAAGATACATGTATGCCACAAAGAATCAACTCAGTGTTAAAACCAGACCACATGTGCTGAAATGAAGGCTGATTGAATGCATGGTCAGGCACCAGACTGTTCTCCACTAATATACATGTACATGTACATGTGTATACCCACAATATTTAGGGACAAGGTTGGGAAATATCCATTTAGTGATGAGCCACTTGCCTAATCTAAGGGGACATAAAGCTGGAAGAGGCCTGCAGAGAAGAGTCAATGAGAAGCAGTAACATTTTGTTTTAGAGGTGGATGGAAAACCCCAGAAGATGAATCTGGGTATAACCCATAGAATCACTCAGGGACTGAAAACCTAATCCACATGTGGACCAGTCAAAAAATCAGTGGCCTGCGGTGATAAAGGCAAGGAGAGAACCACTTTGCCAACTTGACTCCTACGCATTTTTCTAACAAGGCACACCCATGCATTTCTGGCCAGTGATTATAAGTCTCGCTATCTTGTCATAGAGTTATTGCTTTTGGAATTTCCACCAGTGTTGTATTAGAGTCCATCACAAGTCCCTGTAAGTCCATCACAGGTCCAACACAAATCATTCTGTCTTAAGCCAGTTTACAAGCTAACTGAACTGTCACAAAAGAATTTTTCTGTCATTGTTCACCCTGTTAGGACCAGCCTTGTGAAGGGACTTGTAACTGGACTTGTGAAAGGACTTGTGATGGACATAAATACATGTACAACACTTTCGTAGGCTGCCATTTTTGTTAGTACCGGTACATATGGCAAGCTGTACTTCATCCACACATTTACATGTAGGTCATGTTAGAAAATTTTGAAACGAATTTTCTCATATATTATGCTTTAATATTTTGATGCTTCTACATTTGTATGATCCAAACTCGAGATAATGCCGGAGTCAGATGATGATTTTGAGGATGAATCAGCGTTCAAGGATGAAGGCTAAACTTTGTCTTCTACTAAGTTTAGACCACCAGGACTCACCTAGTTTCATTTTAATTCCATAGGCCAGTGTTGTATTTGAGTCCATCACAAGTCCCTTTAAGTCCATCATAAGTCATTCAGTCTTAAGCCAATTCACGAGCTATTCAAATGAGCTGTCACAAAAACATTTTTTTGTCATTGGTCACCCTATTACTTATGACTGGCCTTGTGAAGGGACTTGTGACTGGACTTGTGAAGGACTGAAATACACCACTGATTTCCGCTGCAGTGAAGCCTGTGAGTGCCAGTATATTCGAAGGCATACGTGTAATGTACCAGTACACATACATGTACATGTAGCTGCACTGATCTTTCTCCCCAGCCACCGTACATGTATCTGTGTACTCACTAGTAGACCAAAGCACATGTAGCAATGCATTGGCTTACTTCTCCTTTTATCCGTACTCTTGTAAACATGTAGGTGCACATAATGACAATGACAATACATGTAATAAAAAAAACAAAAAACTACAAAGCCACGGTGTCCATCAAAGAGTGACGCTTATGGTACAGTACACAATTAAAGCCAAAAAAATTAACCAAAATAAGATAGACGTTCAGGGTTTTAAAGTGTACCTGCAATGATCTTTTCCTTAGACACAATTGTTGTGCAACTTTGTACTCTTCTCAGTATATGAAGACTCTTGTCACATTCCTTTCTGGTTAAATTCATTGGAAAGAGCACTTTTTAAACACTTAAAATTATCCATGATTTCCATGACAACTGAGCGCTGTTGCTGTAATATCATCCAGGGAAGACATAGTTCAGTGCATGCATGTAGGTTTTTCTGTTTAAAGGGTGAATCCAGAATATATAGTCAAAATATTTCTAAGAAAGGTACACGCATGGAGTTGATGCTTGCTTACTATTGACCTGCATATAAGCAACAATGAATCAGCAAAGAGGAAACAATTTAATCCAGCAAAATCTACAAAAATGGACGACTTTTTGTGTAAAACACAATGGATCGCTGAAGCTTGCTCCCAGGGATGACATCACAGTTTTGCTCATGAATGTGGAAATGCCATTAACTTTAGAACCAAAAGACAGTAAAAAATTATGAAATAGTGAATCAAACATTGAATACTGAAACACAAATGTGCTTTTTGAAGGTTTGTATTGAAACAAATTAATACTGGCGATTCACAGTAGTGCGCCTCCAAGAGTTTGTAACGTTTTGTCGACCCTTTCAAAATGTGCATTGGGTCGACAAATTTCGTGCATTGTGATTGGCCAACGCGTTGCAAACTTTTGGAGGCCCACTGCTGTGAAACGACCGTATTGCAGCTACCCTTTTTAAATTACGGGAATCTTTGAAGTCTGTGGTGGATGAGATGGTACAAATATTTGAAGGGAGTTTGTTTCAAAGATGTGGGCCCACATGAGACAAGGATTGATACTGGTACCTCCTAAGAATTGCACCATCTTTAGTAATAGATAAAACACAGATCTTTTTTTGTAGCTGGCAAATGGTGAAAGGTACCAGCACTTGAGCAACACTACAAAGGATTGTCTTGTCCAACCATGTCAATAAATGTTGGGGGGGGGAAAGGAAATAAAGAATGAAAATCTGATGAAAGAAACAACTTAGCAAACATGTTATTGGAATCGTGCAAGGTCATTTCACCACCCTGAATATTTCAGATTTTCCGCTTGATTCCTCAGAGTATTGTCTGGCAGTGTCGTATTTGCTTCTGTTCCATTACGTCATGTCACTTGTGATTCTCTTGTGCAACCTGCCAGGGATAGGCCTACACCCTGTGGTGGATGGATTCCTCATGGAACATACACAGGACAATACATTCCCCCTTGGACACATTTCATCAGTGGCGTGGATGCCATTATCTGTCTTTTATGTACATGTATGTTGAGGATTTAAGTGTTTGGTCATGCCTCAAGCCAATGTGGTGAAATTGACTTTGAAAAAAGTAATTACATCTCATACTGAGTGAGTGGGCTTGCCTGTTCTACTGGGAATTTTTCCACGTGTGTTTTCTTCAGATACTCTGGATCTAATCAAGTTGCCAGCAAAAGCTGGAAAAATATCCGGAAGTTAGAGTTCCTCTCTAAATGACATTATTAGGAATGCCTCCTAACTTACTTGAAAAGGCGCACATGCAAAATCCTCCAGTGATTCAGTCTAAACTTGCTTGTTGTACAGAATTCACGTTGACATGAGTTAGAGTTGCAAGATTTTAGCTTCCATGTGAAAATTGGCTTTTTGCAATCATCCTGTGTGGTGAATGCTCTCCTAACCCTAACCACCAAGCATATTTCAGTTCTACAAAATTTCAGTTCTACAAAATACTAAGTAGTAGCCTGAGCCTGAAGGACCTAGCGCTACAAATGACTACTTCTGGCTAGGTTACTTCCATTGTTACTCATACAAAGAACAATAAAGCCATGCATTCATAGTGCCAGAGCACTGTATGGTACCGGTACAGTGTCTTATCTATTGTATGTTAGGGCTTCATAGAACGATACGGTCATGTCCTCTTACAAGCGGCAGCACTGATTACTACATTTTACTACAAGTAGCAATTTGTGGTATTACATGTATTACATGTATTACATGTGGTATTAGGGTTAGGGTTAATGAATACCAACCCCCCCATGTTACATGCCCTTAACGTAGGCTCTGGATTCAAGTGCTGGTATTTTACAGGCATAGATTGTATTTGTATGCATGCCTGTAAAGGTACATGTACGTGTAGATGTGTTAAGCCTACTTTTACCTTTTAACGCATACGAAGAATTTGTTCAGCGCACATATTTCTGGTGCACTCTAAAGTTTACGAATTGTAAAAAAATTAAAAGTTCAAACCATTTTCTTTCTTCCTTGTTGCCTCATGCTATCACCATTTGGAAATGTCAAAACTGATGAATGGACATTACGTCTATCCACTGGTGTGGAGAGGTTGGAGTAGGATTTGCCTTCACCATCTGCAGCTAAATCACTGTCAGGGGAATAGCTTGTTTTATGCCTGATGTGAGACAGGGACCCCAACAGTGGGCAAGGCCATTGCCTCTGCTTGCTAAGCACCATTACATGTCATGCCAAACGTCATGGTATTTTGTTCACAGCATAGGCCCGGCAGGCATGGCTCACAGGGTGCGAACCTCTGGCCAGGGGGAAAAAGGCGAGTTTTTCCATGTTTTAACTCTGCGAGGTCGCCACTGGAAACATTGGTAAACTTGTAAAGTGAATACGTCTAGGTGTTGCCGTGATGCCATCCTGTGACATCACGTTACATCTGTTGCCAGTGTTGCGGAGTCCATCCTAAGACTTAGGTACATTCACAATTCCAGAAATGAGTCGTTTTCAGAATTCCGTTGAGTCGTCATAAACAGTGGCTGTGATTTGGATTTGCACCTTGAATTGAACTTGCATACCTATCAAGGAGTCAGGACTGTAGTGTTAGATCTGACTCTGGGGGAATGACCTAAACTTGTTAATCATAACTGAATCACCCCAACATCCAGCAAGCCCTTCTGCACTAGAGTTGCTCCTTCATCATGCCTCTAATGAAAACATTCATTCTATCCAAATAATTAAAGACCTTTCACAGTTAATCGAATCATTGTGTTGAAATACAATCTGGGTACTAAATATACCCTCCGTGGTTGGCAGCACCTAAACTCTAGTGGGACTTGAGGTGTTTTTGATTTTTGGTTTTATCCAGATCTGATATCAGTGTCAGTATAAGATCAGCTAAGATAGGCTCGTCATCAGGGGAATTTATCACAACAGTAAGAGTTTTCATAACTGGCACCATGGCTAATGACTCTGAAGAGTTGTTCAAAGGCTTTCTGGTTCCACTTTTTGCAAGCCGTGTTGACTTAGCTGCTAAGCTGGCATTGAACAATGCGTAACCGTGTGGCCATCCTCTAAAACTGTTTTTGTGATCTCATCCTGCCTTGCCGGGAGCGCATTTTTCTCTGACCGATTTCATGCATTGTGCCCCCCTACTTCTAGTATTATTATTTTTATTTGTGTAGGGGGATTTCTCCTAGGGGAAATCATGGCAGTCTCAGAGAATGGTTTCTCGAATTACAAATATCTTACATTTCCTGGAGATTGTGTGGCCGATGTAAAGGCTGCCTTTTTTTCTGGGATCATTTCACCTTTGGTGTTGGACTTATCTTGTGACTTTGCCCAAACACAACACTGCCACTTTTGGGCTGAGCTCTGAAAAGGGCGTTTTCTGTTTCCTGTGGAATGAGTCTGAATTATCTTTTTTCTTTTCACTTTGAAGGGAGTCATATTCTGCCATCGTAAATATATATATATATATTTTTTTCACAATTCCATTTCAATACGGACACGCAGAGATAAATAGTGACGCTTTTGAGCTAAGTCTGATTGATATACATGTACATGTAGATTTCCAAAAGTTACAACAAGCTGGTTTCTGGAAACTTGGAAGGTAATTGGGGGTCTGACATTTCACACATTAAACTTCCACTCGAACAAGAAACTGGCATTTCTTTGGCAGCACATTGCGGTAAAATGGTTTCATACTTACCTTTGTTTAACTCTGTGCCTGGTTATTAGTTTAAAAGTTTTCTCATTTTGGGCACTTTTTAAGCGGGGTTGTGCATTTCTTTAAATCACAAATAGTCGACATTACATTTATTTGCAGAGAACTCCAGTGTTTGAAAGGAATGTGCAGTATAAGGTTCTCAAACAACAATTGTGTGCAATTAAACTGGAAAAGAAATCTTGCTTGCTTCATACCACACTCTAAAAAGATTCAATTCAAGATCATATACGTGTTAGGAAATTAACTGATAACCTCATTTTGAAGCACTCGAAAGCACAGTTCTATGCTGCTTCTGGTTATGCCAATATTGTTCGCCAAACTAGAATCATGAAACATGCCCAGAAAAGTGCCCTTTGAATGGCTTAAAGTATCATTCTGTGGAGCAAAACAATAAAAAGAGCATCAAATCTGAAGCCCTCCATGGTGCAGTTCACTGCAGCCCCCATCTGACGATCACCATAAACACAGTGGAACCCAAAGTCTGAAGTACGTGTAATCCTTGTGCAGAGTGCATTTGATACTGCCGATGACACTGGTAGCAGTAATCCATTTGATGGCATGCAAAGAGCCAACCTGTTTTACCTGCCACCGGTGAATTTCCAATTATGACAGATAGGATTGGAAATCTGATCCCCTTGCACTTGTTTGCCCATCACTGCGGTCAGCAGAGACGCAGCAGAAGACATCTGTCGCATTAGCTGCACGTGAGGAATATTTTGAGAATCCTGTGTGTGCCCTGTACATGTAGATACACGCGGCTGCCTAACTGTTATTTGGTAGAGAGATCCCACTTTAACAGAAAAACGATCGCCTTTATACATGTAAAGCGACAGATCCTTGCTCTGTTTTGCTGTCTGTTGATTCGACGGGTCGCCTTTCAGGCTTTTAGTGTTTCGTGACACCTACGAGTGGACCTTTAACCTTTGTTGGTTGTCATTAAATAAAGTATTAACCCTAACTCCCTAGGGTTTGTGCAAAATCATATTAAAATTTGAGGATTTAGGGCTGTTAGGGTTAATTCCTCTCCTTCCCTTGAAATATATGTACTCTGCATGATGTTACACCACAAGGTGTCTTTTTAATACTCTGACATGTCTGTAGTGTCTCCAGGATGTTATGTTTTGCCATCCTCTTGCATCACTGCGGCATTCTCAAAGCCTGCCCTCGAAGTTGCACGAAGATACATGTATGTCACAGCAAACTGTCACCAAGTTTGAATGGGAAAAAATTTGCAAGACGCCACTTCTAAATTCCATGAGTGGCACTTTCCAAGTATGTACCAAAGATAATCTGGTGAGGGTAAAGCTGTATTTAGGCGGACTCTGGACAGTCAGCATCAGAAGTAATTAAAAAAAGTTTGGATGGTCAAAATGTTTTACAAACTAAAAGGGTTGAAGACAAACACATTTGGAAAGTCATTGCAAAGTACTGGTGCTTTCCAAGTACTCTGTCTTTAAAAAAAAGCTGTAACTAATGTACAATTCTGTTGCTGGTATTTAAGAAGCTCCTTGCCATTTGTTCTTCTGCTTCAGCCACTTTTTAAGCAGGGAGATTGGTCAGGATTTTTCCTGACTCCAGGATGTTTTCATGGGGATTTTTTTAAACAGTGTATTTTAAAATGTGGAATATCCTGAGTTTACTGTACCGTCACAGTGTTTTACGCGTAACAGTTGATATATACCTAAAGGATGGGCACTTTAAGGGACACCTTTAAGCAAACATCGAGCCTTCTCTGCCGCGGGGCCATGATCAAACCGTTTTGCGATCATCGGCGTGGATTTCATTTTCTTCCAGTCTCACTCCTGTTTAAACTGCATCTTCGTTTGTACTAATAGGTGTACAGAAACCACATGAAACTGAGTCTCTTGACATTCAAATAAGGGTGGACAGTCTGTTGAGAGCATGACCAGTGTTTGAGCAGTCATCTGTGAGTATGAGGTTGAAAAGAAGTGGGAGGATGTAGAGGTATTTTCTGTGCATCAGCCTTGCCAGGGGCGCATTTTGCTAAACATATTTTCTCAGACAGGTGGGGGGGGAGAGGAAGTAGTTGTCCTTTCCATTTACCTTGTTTTTTTTTCATGCCGGGAGCACATTCTGGTCCGCGCAGTTCTTGCTTTCTTTGCTCCCTGGAGGGGAATGTGATAGAACTTGGAATTGAGTCTGGAAAAACATCTCGCAAAAGAGCTTTAGGGCACAAAAAAGCTGATTGAGTTGGATGTATTCACGTGTGTTGATGGAGTTGCCCAGAGCAGATGGACATTTCGACTTGCGCATGATGTGCACATGTTCAATCAAATTGAACTTCTAGAAACGCATGCGTAAGTGAATGATGAATCAACGTACTCCTTCATAAACTTTTGCGATTTAACGTAAATCGATGAGTCCTAATTGGTCAGTGCTTTCTGAGAGTTTGTGAGAAAATGACCTTTATGCAAGCTTTGATTTCATGGTTCAGCTAATATACCACATATGCGTGTAGTTCTGACGAGCGTACGTGTAGCAGGCTAAAGACAGTGGGTTTGTGTTGTACTTCAGCAAGCTGGGGAATTTTTTCCTCACAAAGCCTTGGTACCACATTGAATATACAGTTGAAGCTCTACAAAGAATAGGAGAAGTCCAGCAATAGGACTTTTCCTATAAGAATAGGAAAATGCCCGCAGGGCTGCATACGGTACGTACGTGTGTTGTGAATAGCGAACAGGGATCATTGGGCTCACATTGTTTCCATTGTAATCAATTTGCATATTGCTAAATCTGTTGTGTAGAGCCTTGAGGAAGCCATTGGCTGGAACAATGAAGTTAAGCAGGGTCTGTCCAGCAGTCTCTTCACCAAGAATCCTGGCAACCTCTTCCGCTGGCTCGGGTGAGTACCGTCCTCTTGGCACCTAGTAGTCCGCTGTAACCACATGGCTCCACAAATATTGAGTATACAAAGATATCTCGTGCTACATGTACATGCACTTGTACCTGAGCTCTAAGAACCCAGCTCCTTTCATTTAGACCATCAGATGACCTGCTTGACAGTTTTGTGGAAGTGAAATGGGTCAAGTATACTTCAGCCAGTCTGATGAGCAGTGCACATTTTAGCAGTACATTTTTCCCACAGGCTGTGTGCAGGCGTCCCAGAATTGGAAAGTAAAAGTACAAACAATCTTAGCAAAAAGATGATAACCCTTGGAGCAATGAGCACATCGTGCATAATTGTGTACTTCAGTGATTAGCAACCTCCGGCACCCAGCTTGTGTGTCAGTACAAGTCAAATCGTTGGCCGAGAAAAAAAAAGGCCCATTTCATTTTCTTCAAGCCTATGGTCCATACCCGGCCAGTCAGCCTGGATGGCTAGAGCTACACGTATTTGAAAGCCTTCTGCACAAAGGCAGAGAAATTGATAAAGCTATGGGCTCTACATGTATATTGTACATTGCAGGAGATTTATTGGTGTGCACTTTGCTCGTTGTGCTTTCATTCCCAAGTTGCACTTTCTTTATCCGATTGCATACATACATGTTCCTGTAGCATGAAATAAGCTGCATTATTTATGCAGTGGCGTTCAAAGACAGGCGTTCAGCGTGTCGTATGTTAGCTCAGTCATCCAGACTTTAAAAAGTGGAAGACACTCGATAGCCAATTGGATCAGAAAGGTCCAGAGGTCCTTGGTTGTCCCCTTCTGATTGAGGTTAGGTTACCAATGTAGGGTGTTCTCAACAGTCTCCCTTCTTCTCACGTTCTCCCTTTACGCCCTTGATTTCAGAGAACCACTGTACGCGTATGTGTACCTGTGTAGTACAGTGGAACACCGCTTTAAGGAACATGACGGGGTCCACACTAAATGTTCCGTACAGCGGTTGTTTGGTATATTGAAATTCCACTGTAAATCCCCTTGTGCTTAATGTTAGACTGGCTTACATGTACATGTATGCTCGCATGAATGGTGTACATGTACATACATGTTTACCCAATTTTGTACTGACAATCATTGTAGTACATACATGTTCATCTCACCGTGGGCATTACCAGGAGATTAAATTCTAAAATTCCATTGACATTTCCTCAGGGGTAGCCTGATCGGTAACAGCATCATCCGTTATTAGGTTCAAGGTTTAAAAACGAGAGAAAAGACAGTGCTTTGGAACTTGGTAGGGATTTGGGCAAACCCCTGTGAGAAATTTGCATGATAGGCTAGAGAGATATGCTGCATCAGGTTCTGTACATAGACAAGTCAATGCATGCATTGCCCCCTTTGGAGGGAAGTGGTTTCTAGTGGTGGCATATACATGTTCATACAGATAGTGTCCGTTTCACACTTGCTAAATATTCATGCTTCTCGGTTGTTTCCCCCAAACCATCTGTGGAATTTGTTGGTTTGCTTCACACACTTCTTTGTCCTCACCACAGCCAGTGGTCGACTTAATGCCGGTTGTCGTGCTCATGAAGTCTTTCACTTACACATAGGGAAAACCTCCCAACCTGGTTTTACAGTCTGCTTTAATACGGCTAACTGTGTATGGCTTCTCTGTTATTCCTTGACCAAGAAACCGGCCTGAACTTGCTCCAGATTTTTTGAGTCACTCCTTTGCCTATTGCAGCAAGAAGTTGACCTGGTAGAAACATCAAAACTCTGACTGAGCCCAAGCTCAGCCACTTGATTTTTAGAGTTAGTTGAGGCCCTCAACAATTATGGCTTACACTTACCCGTAGAGCTTTTATTTGATGTGGTTTAGTTCAGCTGTGCACAGTGTTAGTTGGACTGGTACTAAACTCACTAAGCTCAAAATTCCAGCAGTACAGTGGTATCCATACTCTGAGTCCTTACTCATCCTATTGTGTAAGTACTTTTTCACTAGTTTGTCCCCCACACTCTGTTTACATTTGCCATTCCCCATTCTCTTTTGTATACTCATGTTGTCATGCAATTTTATGTACTGTATACATGTTTAATAGTTCCTGATCCATCAGTTGTCCGTGTATCCAACTATTGATAGTTTTTGAAGATACCTTGTATTTCCAGGATTTGTCACTTCAGACTGCCCCCAACTTTCAAGATGACATTTCCGTTAAAATGAATTTGAACGTGTCTAAATTACTGGTAGTTGCACAAGTGGGAATTTTCAGGGAAGTGAAGCAGAAGTTTAAATTGAGCGCGATATTAAGTAAAAATGGTAACAACCTTCTGTCTTTAAATTTGTTTCTGGAAAGGTTTCTGGAGACCATGGAGTTGACCCAAACCCACTCTAGACCTCTAGTCTGAATTTTAGCGAGTTCTGAATTCTGGGGCAGAGTGAAAAGCCTTTTGCGAGTCAAATTTGAATGAAATCTGGTACACTGAGTTATTTGATTGCATATAAACACAACAATATGAATTACTCAGAGTGAAGTTACTGTTGCTATACCTTGGGATTTGAGGCAAGCCTTTGCATAGTGAGCACCATCTCTGGAATGAATGAGTTCCTTTCTGCCCTTCGTATTCATTGAAAAAAGTGTATTGACGCAAGGCGTCTCATATGTAACTAAGCAAAAGCTTGCCCCCAAATCACGAGATATAGCAACGTGTCTTTTGCAGGGAGAATTCAGATTATGTTCACATGAATTTAAAGAACTCTGTCTACCAGATTTTACTGAAATTTAACTCACAAAAGGCTTATTCGAATAACTGTATATCTGAATATTCAACCGTCCATTTGATCAAAGATACATATTTGGTCATGCCAGATGGCAGATTTTTGATGAATATGACATGAATAGAAGCAGTTTCATTAACGTGTACACCTGGACATAATAATTACGACAACACCTTTTCACTGTCATGACTGTCATAACTATTGCCAGCAATGATTTTGCAAAACTTTAAATACGCAGCAGCTTAGAACTTGTATGCATGTTTGCCTGGTTGAGATTAAAAAAATATTCCGACAAAATGTATATTCAAGTGTATTCTGCTGGAAACAAGGTGCGACCTACGATTCCGCTCAACCAAAGCCAAATACATGTACATGTACCATTATAACTGACACACACCTAAATTCTACAAAGAAAAAAGGTTTTTTTGGTTTGAAAATGAGTAGGAATATCATTATAAGAATTTATTGTGTCCTTTATTGGAACATGAATCTGAAACCAGTTGAAACTGAACGTTCCTGAACTGCAACTGCGTAATCCCGTTCATTACAACCAGCAATCAATCTCTGGTAATATTTGTTTCCCTTGAGATTACCCTCTCCGTTTTCACTAAAAAAAATTCCTGTATTTGTGGTCCACTTTGCTGTTGCTGTTTTGAACACAGTTTTGATTTCAGTAACAGTTTCCAAGATCAAAATTCTAATTATGAGAAATTTTGTTATAATAAAAGTCTCCCGCACCACACAACTGCTCAATTCTCATTTTTTCCTGATGCAGTGATCCTCCTCTTTTGGACCTCCTGTCTTTTGATTTCCGACTGAATATTGTCATGATGGTTCCATAGTTTGCATCAATGTATAACCATTATAAAGAATGCTGATATGCACATTCATGACTTGTATTCATTATAAATCAATTTCTGAATTCGAGGTTAGATTCTATATATTGCTGGTGGACAAATAAGCTGCCTTACATAGTCTGAAATCACCTTAAAATAGGCCTGTATGAGCCCCAAAATATATTTTCTCCTTTTCATCTACATATTTGAATTTGAAATTTTTTTAAAAATATTTGATAATCCAGCAAGTATTTGGATATTCGGACAAGCCCTACTGAGTTCAGGTCAGACACTTCAAATGACCTGCAAGATAAGCAGTCATTTGTCACTTTCATCCTGTTACTTGTGAATGGTTTGATGTTTTGACCAGTCTTGTGAATAGCCTTCTTTCTGATGTTGTGATCAACTACTGATCTCAACTACTGCACTGGAAAAGGCACTGTTCCAAATGTTCCTTCATGTCTACAACACCCACCAAAGAAATGGTATACATTTATGTATGTATTAGGCACTTTCTTCAAACAAGCACAGTATTTCTGCATCTGTCCAGGAAAGCGTTGCCGAAGTTTAGCTTCAGGAAGAATGCATGCTGGCACACATTTGAAATTCGGGGATGTCCGCAGGGAATGAAGCATACATGTTGATACATACATTGGATATGTCTCTGTACCTTTGCCTAT